>NW_015112700.1:36868-42197 GCF_001443285.1 Poecilia latipinna | reverse complement strand
AGTGTGAGACAGATGTCTCTCTCTGAGATTATATATATATATATATATATATATATATATATATATATATATATATATATATACACAATTTATTTTTTTAAAGGGAGCAAAACGTAGATTTTTCCTCCATACCCATCCATGACTGTGCTCCGCTTCATAACACCAACATAATTTGAGGAGAATAATCTTAGATTTCAGGGGAAATCTAAGATTTCCCCTGAAATCTTATCTTCCTACAGATAATGTCTGTAGGAAGGACATTATCTGTCCTTCCTACAGATAATGATTCTGTAGGAAGGACAGGAGTTGACACCGTTGCACAAAGAACAGTCTGTGCCTCAAAAAAGCCCAAAGGACTTGTAATTGGTTTCAGGAAGATGCAGAATCTCCATGCCCCACTGCACATCAATGCGAAGAGGATGGACAGTGTGTCTAGCTTCAGATTTGTAGGCACACATATCTCAGGGGATCTGACATGGACAACAAACAAAACAGCGTTGGCGGTGAAGGCACATCAGCAGCTGTATATCCTCAGAATGCCCAGAGCAGTAAATCTGCCACAAACCCCCTTGAAGACTTTTTACTGCTGCTTTGTTTAAAGCATCCTCTCTTGATACTGAATACAACTATACAGCAGATGAAAAGCTTCTAAAAATGCCTGAACATCAACTCTCAGCTTCTGACTGGACATTCTGTAGCTTTGTGCTTTTTTCTTTTAAAGTCTTGGTCTTGTCTCTGTCTCAAATGCGTTTTTATTCAGTCTCATCTCTGTCTTGGACATGAGGGGACAAACAATTTTTTTTTCTCAAGATCTGTGAAGATCACAGTTGCAACATTTTTTTCCCTAAAAAAAAAAAAAAAACAACCTTTAAAATGTTGGTGCTGCCACCTGTTGCCCCTGCATGCTAAGGACAGGGTGATGAGAGGATAGTGAAAACCAGTCACTTCAGTTCAGTTGATCAGGACAGATGTTCTGTCTGTACAACCAGAAAGAATGCTGAGTGAGATGAATCGTCCACCTCTGCCTGTTGCCCCCACTCACTCTGCCTTTACCTAATGCTAAGTGCATTAACTCTCACCTAGAGTTATACGGTCTCCAGAGCTGTCTGGTTTTCCTGTTTAACTTGTTACTGACTTGTCAGACTTACTGGACAAGTGTTGTATGTAGCTGAGGACTGGCTTACGCACACGTCTGCGTTCCCCTCGATGCTGTGGCAGTGCATTTAGCTGAAACATTTAGGTGTCGCAACCAGTTAGCTTTACTGTGGGCAGATTTTCTGTAAATGTTTGAAGCAACAATCATTATGGCCTTAGTGGCCATGTGAAATTCAAGAGTGGACCACAGGGCAATAGAGCAAGATGGCATTTTCCAATGCATCACTGTTTACTTTACATCATGAGGATGCACTGATGCATGTGATTTATAGCAACAATATGCAAGATGGGGAGAATGCAGGCCAGAAGAGGCAATGTGATTGAGTGGACCATATTCTGCTGGGAAAACTTGGGTCCTATTATTTTGACATGACCTACCTCTCAATTATTTGAGATGATGTACACAATTTCAATATAAACTTTTCTTCTTAATGGCTGTGGTCTACTTCAACAGGATAATGCAGCCTGCTACAAAGCAGAATGGCTTATGGACCACAACAAGATGTTTTAGGTGTTGAATTGATGTTGAAATGCCCCGGCTCCGAATCCATTTGATCAGTTAGATGTTTTGGACAAATGAGTCGGATCAATGGAGGTTCCACCTCTCATCTTCCTGCACACAAAGGATCTGACAGGGGGTCGTAATTTGTCTCCTGATTGTTCTACACTGTTGCAGGTGCAGAATTTCATATTCAGTACTTCATCTTTCTTGCCATGTAATCTTGAATTAATGAAAGTAAATGGAAGATAATTGACTGTATTGTAGGCAGCTGGGCGCTGCAGATGACTTCTCTCTTTGCACAGTAGATCATCATTGACAGATAGATGTATTCCCTGCAGGCTTACCACGTAGCAAGCTTGCAGACAAGTCGACCGCAGACGTCCACAGAGAGCCTTCCCCTGATTACATCTGAAACTTGGCTCCAACACAGTCTCAGACGTGCAACACCTACGTAATCTTTAGAAGTAGACCGTTAATCAAGTCCAGATTTATTGTTGAAAGAGCCTCAGTTGAGTCACAGTTCAGTGCGGTAGCTAGATAAATGCTCAGAAAAGCATTTGTATAGAAAAGGGAGCAAAGGAGACCAATAAAAATACTTCAAATTAAAGACGGTAAACACATTTCCAGAATGGAGAGTTTGTATGAGGCATTGTTTGACTGACTTTATGTAATCTGCTTTGAATGCAGGATTTACAATGCATCTTGTTTCACTGAAAGAACTAACAATCACCATAGACAAACAACAATGTATGTAATGAATGGATGTAGTAATCTACTGTCGCTGCAGTAGATTACTACGTTGTTTGCTTAATTCTGCTAGATTGGGTTGCTTTTACTAAATAAAGATTTAAACACCTTAGAGCATTGATCAGGCACTCCAGCCATCAGAGGCAACTTTTTAGGTGTGCTCCTGGTCTGAATTTCTAAATCAATTGCTTCCACAGCGTGTGGTTAAGTTTTATAATGGTCCTGATATTTACCTTATTTGATTCCAGTGTGTTGAAGCAGAGAGCCACATGAAAGTTACAAGATGCCTGCCCTGAAGGACAGGGCTTCGAGACTTCAGAGAACAGTCTCTGGTATTTTTGTTTGTAAGAGCAGACTACAACTCTGATCTCAATCCTCGATGTGACACTGAAGAGATGTCTCACTTGTGACTCTTTCTGTTTTCAGGAAGATTGGACTTTGTTCCTCACAGAATAGATGCTTAAGGCTCCATCTCTTATGGGAGTTGTCCGTGGTTCTGAAAAAGCCCTATGATTGTGTTGCGTAGGTCAATCTGCAGGATTGCCATAGGAATATGGCACACTGGTTCAGACTGTCCACATTCTCCTGTAATGAACAGTTTCATCCTAGGAGTTTTGGCCACAGTCACAGAGAGGAAGATGTCCTCTGCTTTTTTGCAGAGGATGTTCTGTTGGTGTCTTTACATGCAGGAGTCATTTGCAGCATGGTTAAGAATTATTGCCTCCAAATTTGAACCATGGTTCAATTGGAAAAGGTGGCATGATCGCTGCGGGTCGGATTTAAGGCTGCTTCTGAGTTCAAGTTCCACGGATGAGTTCAAGTACCTTAGTGCATTGTGCACTGGTGAGGAGGGCAGTGAGAGATGGCCGGACTGTGCTAGGAGGGATTTTCTAAAGAGGAAACAAAGTTAAAAGCTGGTGCTCCAACTGAAGTTATATCATGTTTTGCTTTCAATAATATTATACCTCTTATTTTGCAGTGAGCCTGCTGGCATTGTCAGTTATTCTTCTCACTTTTGTGAAAACATAAAAAAAGCAAAATGAAGCAAGATGGTTTTGAATATCTTGTGGGTTTAAAGATTGACATTTTCAAATTTGACTTAAGCCATTCACAAAAAACGAAAAAAGTGCAAGGTCATGTAGCTCATTTGGATATGTCCAGTGCAGTCGAATTACGAGATGAAAATTTTGGCTGCTTTCCATTTGAAATGAAAACTCCAGCTTCTTATTTAGGCTTGTGCACATTGCTTTGATCCTGCTCCTGGGTCCACAGCAGCCTCCTTTGCATCAATGGACCATAAGGCTGGTCTGTGGAGCTGTCTGGGCCTGCATCATTAAAATGGGCATCAAGTCGCTGCAAATGTTGATTAACTGCTAGAAGCCATTACACGTAATTAAATTTCTATTACAATGGCAGCGATGGATGACGTAAGTTAATCTGGCCATCATCACAATAATTCTAACATGACTTTCCCACCCAGAAGATTGTTGGAAAACACTCTTATTTGTTGGTTTGCTGACATAAGCAGATCTATCGTGTGGCCATTCAAATGGTAAAATGTGAACATGTTTTAGTTTAAATGTTTTACTTTTAACACCAGATCAACCAAGACATATTATTCTGACCATAAGAATCCATCTCAGAAATTCTTGAGTAATTGTGATCAGTGGCTTTGTCTTGAGCATCTTTGATATTGTGACGACTGAGGCAGTTTGTGAGTTTGATTCCAGCCTCTCCTTCCTTATGTTGATGTGCCCTTGAGCAAAGCCCTAACCCTCAAGTAGCTCACTGATCTGTGTATCAGCTGTTAAGTTTTGTCAGTGTAACTGAGTGAATGTGACATGAACACTTTGAGCGATTTCATGACTATAAAAGTGTTTAAGTGGAGTCCATTTATCACATCACCTGCTCACCTTAAGTGACTTTACAGCTAATCAAGAGAGTGACTTGTTTTTCCTTTAAAGGTGTTCCAGATGGTGAACACATTTAATTAGGAAAGTCACATGTACCAACTGAGACGTACTCAAGTGTTTTGATGGAGTAGCTCATTTTTTACTCACCAGCAATTTTTTTTAACCCATGAAGATGATTGACAGAATCGGCCTTATCTGAATTCACACTTCTTACCATTTAGTTTCACTGTCAGTGTTTCACCTTTCCAGTTCTGAACAGAATGAATTCAGCCTTTATATCAACCTGTATCTAAGATCAAATATGCATTCACTATTTATCGCATGGGGCCATAAGTAGAATTATTTCAGTCATTGTTGCTTAGCTCTTTTCAGGGTCTTATAAGTGCTGTTAACCGTACTGTAGAAAGTTATTAGCAGATTAATTTCCCTATGCACTTATTATAGGGGTTTATTCTGGATTAAGGTATTCAGCACATGAATCAATCTTTATAATCATAGTTGTCAACAAATTTGATTTACAAAAGCCACAATCTATACAATTAGTCTCTTAAAGCACCACCTGTTGAGAAATATTAACACAAGAGTGGATCTGTTTCAAAGCTCAAGGTTTAAGGCGCTGATGTGGGAAAGTCCAAATATGCTTTATGTTTATATCAACAGACTCTGTTATCCTGTCTCCATTCAAAAGCTAAACTGCAACAAGATTGTCTTTAAAACATGGGCATCACTGACTTTATTGCCCGTTAAAAAGCTTCCATTAGCCATCGTCTTGGCAGATCTGCTGCTCTTCTGTCACACCAGCCCTCTGCCTATCCTCCTTTACTGCAGTATGATCCTTCCTCTGCAGATCCAGAGCATCATTGGGCGACTTTCTCCTAACAACAACTTAAGATGTTTTGCTGGTGTATCTTTTGTAATCCAGATCATTTTTGTTACTTCTAGAGAACATCTTGAGTTTCCTGTTTTTTTTAGTTCTACCATTTCATTCATTCTGTATAGCTAATGTACACGT
>NW_015112700.1:0-33705 GCF_001443285.1 Poecilia latipinna | reverse complement strand
GTTTTCTCAAAATGTATTTATTTTTTCTCACTAAAACCTAATTGGCATGTGAATGGAAGGAGTATATGCAGCAGAAAATATTAGTTTTGCAAAATATCTGTGTTTCTGTGTATGTCTCTATCAGAGCCAGACTAGCTTTGTGTTGTTTTTAAACTTTTAGGGGGGGGGGTTGGTTTTTTTTTTTTTTTTTTTTTAGAAGAGGGAGAACAATTGTCCTCAAGGACCTCATCTAGTCTATACATTACCTGCATAGAAATGAGCAATAAAGACTAGGTTTTATTACACTTTTTTTGAGAATTCTCTTGTAAACTTATATAAACTTAACAAATATTCTTTGATGAAAAGTGGTGTTGACCTGCTGAGGCATCTATCTTTTTGTCTTTTGTCCAGTGTTGTTATCACTTGCATATTTTCACATGGAAACTGAGTAACAAAGTCAGATTTTGGATCTAACCAGCTCTTGTTTTGGTCATTCTTTCTTAGTGTGGTATTTACAGCTTGATACATGAACACAAAGTCTCACACTCTCTACCCTGTTTCTCCCCTTGTGCCCCCCTCCCTGTCCCTTCTATCTTCTTTCCTCTTTGTTTTTCTCCCCCCTTAGCAACAACCAAACTACTGGAGCTTCAAGGTCAGTGCTGGTATTGTATTTGTGTTGCAGCGTAAATCTGTGCCTCTGTTCGAATTTGTCTCTTAATAGGATAACTCCATTGTGTTTTTTGCATGCCTGCTTGCCTTTTCTCCATTGCATTTAGAGCTGGTCACATTGTTGGCACACATGTTTCTGCTAACTGTTTTAACTCTTGCATTACATACTGCTAAAATCAGCTTTTCACATCTTTGGTAGACTTGAGCCATACAATCTTTCTTTTTTTATAGATTGTTCTTGCATCTAACTCAGTATTTTCTGCCTTTTGTAATAAATTAGTAGTGATGGCAAATATTAAACACAACATAATTGTAATAAACTATATTGAGGGACTTTGTTGCAATGGCTTAGAGTCGGTCTACATGCACCAGCTCTGAGTTGATAATGGTACGATTAGGCGTTAAAAAGCAGTCCTGTGAAAAATGGTTCCCAAATAATGTCTTTTTAGCCTTTTTTTCCACACTCTACATTTTGTGAAAATTATTTTGGTATAAAAAACAGATACCTGACTAAATGCAAGCTGCAGTTTTCAAATGATTTCATCTATTAAAAGAACAAAAGCTATACAGAGGAACCTGGCTATGTATTGAAATTTAATTTACCCCTTTGTTAAATCATACCCAAGTCAAATGGCCTTGCCCAGCCACAATTGGTGCCAGGCATGTATAACCACTTTCACAGAACTTGTCTGACATGAAAGATGTCACAACACATTTCCCTGATCTAAATAAATCAAAATTAGATGAGAAATGGTCACTAGACTAAATCATTTTCAAGGTTTTAGATTTCCACCAGAGACAGGATCTAATAATCCAAATAATTGCCAAAATAACATCTTGATTACTGAAACAACATATTGTATGGAATAAAGTGTCTTATGACATCTGGCAAAAAAACATCTAACAACTCTTCATAAAAAAAACTGTCATAGTCAAACATGGTAGTGGTAGTGTTTTATTTATCCGTTTGTGTGTTTATTTATTGGCATACTTCACTTTATGGGGACCTGGATAGCTTGCATTAATTGATTGAACAGTGAATCCTGCTGTCGGCCAGACAATCTCCTTTAGCATTTTCTATGAATTATCACCTGAAGATGAAACTGACTTGGCTTATGCAGCAAGACACAATACTCCAAACAGTGGAAACGTCAAAAGAACTTCGTAAATATCCTTTTAGTCATTTTAAACGTAAACTCTAGGATCATTAGTTAAAACTACTATGTGGACATTCAAGATGGTTGGATATTTGACCTGGTTGCCAAACTGTCACCCTCAAATGAAAGCATATTGGGTTGGATGTTCAGGAACCTGCAAAGCTGAAGATGAAGGAAAAAAAAAAAAACACCAGCATTGTTGTCCACAATGAAGCCAGTTTAATGTCACTGTGGCCTGAGACAGAGCTGACAAAAATTAACACCTTCAAGTTGAGAGAGAGAAAAAAAACAGGGATTGAGCTGTTTGGTCATAGTGAAAAGTGTGTTGGGTCAAGCTGTAATAAATGTCAACATGGTGATAGTATTATAAGCTGTGGTGCTGTTTTGCTAAACTTGTGCATAAAAATGGAGAAAGTGACCTAAAAATGTATTTTTCCCTTGTAAAGTCGGCTTCATAATTAAACTGCGACACAGGTGGATTGTCCAACAGGAAAATTGTAACCAAATATGGTTGTAACACTTAAAATTTTGTATTTTTGGTTTTAACCAATTCACATGCATTGATGCTGGAAATTCATGACATAACACAAGAAATTTCAAATGTCATTTTGTCAGAGCTTGTTGCATTCAGCGCATCCAGAAAAATAAAGTATGAACACTAGGCTAAGTTCACAGGTAGATTTAATGTTTTTCAAGATATATGAAGTTGCTCTGTCAAAACGAAAATCTTAATCTTTAATGCACTGATTAGTTATTTAAAGCAGTATTTTGTGGGTCTGACCTCTGTTTTGGAACAGATGTTAAGAAGCGCTCTTCCTACCACAGCCAGTTAAGCTGATGCTTGTATTTCCACTTTGCGCTGAGTTTTGGAGAGATCCCAGAAAAATATCTAAGGGAGCTCGGCTCTCATCTCTGCTAAAAATAACGTGGCTGGTTCATTATTTACGGACAGACAAGATGAGACGGGCAGAAAGTCTGAAAACGAAACTCCACTGAGAATTTAATCAATTTAAAAATAAAACGCGCCCACATAGGCTTGGCTGCATCTGATTTTAATGCATTAATACTAAGTACTGTGCAAAGGACTTCGGTCTCGAGTCAATTTATATATAGTTCTTTGGGCTTTTTTGATTTTTGTTTAAAGGTTATCATTGAACTTTTAAAGATTTTTCACACAATTCTGGTAATTTACCTTACTTACGCCATTTGTGCGAAGGGAAAATGCAAAGTTCTGAACCTTAAACATGATGGATTTGAGTATGTATTAATCAAACTCTTTAAAGATCGAGCTGCACAATATTAAATGCAAATGGTAAAGGAAACTGATTTTTCTTTTTTTTCTTTTTTTTCCAGAAAAATTAGCTTTGATTAACAGTTGATTGGGTTAAAAACTGATTTGCAGAGTCAGCCCTAGTCTTGATGCATCCTAAATTTCATCTGACATTTCACCCAAATGAATTATAAATCAATGCCTTCAGATGCTGTCTGCATCTGCTGTGCATCCATCACATTTTATGCATATTTCTAGCACATTAAAGGTGTAAAGTTGCATTAAATGTGTCTCATTTGCGAGTTTGAAGGTGTTTAGCCCTCGGGGTAATTGCACTTGGGGTTTGATTAGCTAAGGATGAGCTCTGTGCCGCCCCAAGAGCATAAATGAAGACAGCTGTGAACGTCAGTCAGCGGGAAGAAGTTATTCATGCCCTCATCCTTTCATTGCTAATTTTAATGCAATCTTGACTCAATTACACAGTTTAGTCATTGACAGAAAATGTGGGAGACGGGATGAGTTGAGTTGAAGCCAACTTCACGCCCACTCCGCTACAAACACATGGTCTGCATCCAGGATCTTTGAATCACTTCCATGCTTCTCAGAGTGTGGCCTCACTTTCAAGATTGGCATGGAAATGCTGTAAGAATATGTGATGAGTTTATCCTAAAACATTAAGATTTTTGTGCTACACTTGGAAGTGGTTTTACCTTTACACACTAAGGATTTTATTAGATCAGATAGTCAAAATTAGATGATTTGTTGTGGTATGAGCTTTGCATCCAACAATATAGCCATTAAAATATTTCAGTTTGAAATATTTTTAAACTAGCTGTCAAAAACGGCAAGTTTGGTGGTTCCCAAGTTGCACTTAATGCCTAAAAAAAAAAAGATTTGAATTGTATAGCTTTCCTGAAATCCCTGTCTCCTTTCAGAGCAGCAGCAAGTTGGCCGATGTCTGCAAAGACATGTACAGATCTGTAATTCATAAAAGTCTCCACCTTCGTGCGATGTTGTACAGCACCTGCTATCATACGGGCTTACTGCAGCTCTCTTTAACCATAAAATGACTAGATGCCTAAATGCTTCTCGCAGAGCTTCTGCTGACGTGGCGGATATAAACTCTGCCGAAGGATTTTCTGTGATGGAACAAAAAGGAAAAACTGCTGCTTTGGGATTAAATGGGATGTAAAATGTTTGCTGGAACTAGCATTAAAATGTCAAAGGATAAGGCAGAGAGAATAAATCCAAAGCCAACAGTGAATGTATCAAACCACCATCCTCTGTTTGTTCTGTATAACCTCTTATTTCTCCCCTTCAGCTTGAACCTCACTGCAGCTCTAAAATATCAACCCTTTTCAAAGTTTATACAACTTAGGTAGGCAACATGCTGATCATGGATAGGACACAATATTGAATACAAGCAGTACTTGTTGTTGCAGTATTGTTGTTCCCATTAGGATTTTGGATCAACATTCTGTACAGTTGCTTTACCAGATGTGGTTGACATAATGGGATTACATTATGAATGACTAAAACTTGACAAACCACCACAGCAAGTAAATTATGACCATTGTATTGTTATCCTCTACTTTTAAATCAAAATGTTGTTGGTTCGGCAAAGTTGTCCTAGACTGGTTGTATATCTTAACCAGCAACAGAAAGACGTGTTGGGATGGAAGGCCAGAACTCCTCAGGTCATGGTTTGCAACCAGATGGACTGTTCCTTCCAGATTAGGGGTCAGATTTTGCCATAAGCTGAAAAGTTCAACTATCTTGGAGTGGTGTTCATGGTTACTGATGGGAGGAAGCAGGCGATGAATATATGGACTTCATCTGCACCACTGTGTTGATCAGCTGAGTGAAGAAACGACTGAACCAACAAGTATAAAACTCTTGACTTTTGCTGTCCATCTTTGCTCCTGCTCTTATCTATGGTCAGAAGATGTGGATCATCACAATGTGACCTCAAGTGACTGAATGGAGATTTCTTTTTGAGCAGCTGGGTCACCCTAAGATGGTGAAGCGCTCCACAGATGCTCACAGTAGAGCTTCTCTGTTTCGAAAGGAGCAGTTAAGGTTGTTCAAAAAATTTGATTAGGATCCCTCTTGGGTGCCTTCAATTGGATTTGTATATATTATTCATAAAATATAGTGACATATCACACTACGTACATGAGTTTCTGTAGGATTTATTTGTTTCCAAAAACAAATCTCCACAAAGTGGTTATTTTAAGTAAACTCATACCTTGCTCTTGATGTTTTCATCGAGTGGTTTTTGCAAAAGGCTAGATTAATAGTTGTTTTCTTCTTTTTTTGATGAGATTCATTTGTCGTTCAGCTCCTCACATTTCAATTTAGTTCCTGTTAACTGTTAAACTTACAGAAAAATGTAAGTTTGTAAAAATATTTGACATCGTCATGACTACAACATATCCCTGATAATATATTAAGTGTTGATTGTTCTTTACAGAAGTTATCAAAGTGGCACAATCTGATTAAAATCTATTCAGACATTTTCTAAATCTTCTGCCATATATTTATGTATAGGGGCTGGAAATGGCAAATTTGTGAATACAACTTGATTGTTTTCTGCAGACACACAAGTCACCTAATTTTTAAGCTTTATAAAAATTAGATGTTTTTTTGCAATTTAGTCACTTCTAAATTTAGCAGACAGTATCCAGAGTCTTTTGATATATATTCTGCTCTATGGAATAAGTAGAATAAGCACAGATTTTTTTTATTTTTATTAAGCTCTGAGAATTATAAGCAGAGAAGTAAAAGACTCCTCTATGTTGAAAACCTGATTCGGCGAGCAGGGCTTGAATGTAAAATGAGCAAATCAGAGTTTGGAAATCCTTATCTCTGTCCCCCGCAAAGAAACGTTTGCTTCTCAAACCAACAAATTGCCTCTTTTTACACTGATACAGTTTTTCTCTGTTGAAATGTATTATGCATGTATTTATTGTGATGCCCATAGTTATGGAAATGTATTTAGATTGCAGCCAGGGCAAAAAGCTTGATTTTGGAAGACCAGCACTGTTTATAACATGCTGCTAGGCCAAGTGTGGACAAAGCAACCAATTGTGCTGCTGGCCTTACAAGTGAAGCTGGCCTCTTTTCAAGTGAAGTATCTGACATTGTTGCTAAAGATTTGTTGTTCAGAAATAAATCAATGAAACAAAGTCTTCTGTTCCTGAATTTCCTTGATTAGTTTTAACTAAACATTTTCAGTAGGAATATTTATTTATTTATTTTTTTACTCAAATGTCTAGTACATTACAATGGAAACTGTCAGAACCATATAGAAAACTTAGTCTGGTAAAGTTTACAAATTTTCAAAACGTAACAACTTCCGTCAAAGTGGACGAAGCTGGGGTGGGTGACCAACTGTGGTGATGAGCAGAGGGTTAGCAGGGCTGTGGTCAGGACGAACAGATCCCTCTAGCAACATTTATTTTTCCAAAAAAAAAAAAGCAACCGGCAACAACTCGAAGAACTTTTTTGTGTTATTGGAGACTTTATAGCACCTGTTCTGACTGAGCGAGCAGCAAGTTCTGCCGTGAGTCCTTCCTGCTTCCTAAGCTCTGCAATCAGTCTCACATACTCATCTTTTAGCGAAACTGCCAGCAGTCGGAGTAGAGGGAAGCCACATTCCACTTCATGTTCACAATGAAAATGAATCGCGCGTGAAAAGCTGAAAAAGGCCTTTGATCAATGCTCAGCCACACTCGAAATACCAACTACTGACTCACTATGAGGCGTCTGAGTGAGATGGCTTTATACCCAAATGCAGGGCTGTGACAGACATAAACCAAGCTGTACAGTTGTAACCAATGTGGAACGTTTGACTGCAGTAACCACGGTTCACTTAGATGGTTTCAGGCCAAATTTTGCAGTGTTAAGCAAATTTGCACAAAAACGCAAAATATGCCACCCGTAACCTGCTCTTCCCTAGAGCACCCTAATTAGGGGCAAGAGCATTTGTTTCGAGAGATTGTAGGGCTCAGCTCAAATTTATAGAGATAATCTGCATAGAAAGTTGGTTTGGGCTTCAGCTGGTCTTTAAATATTCCATGAAACCTATTTTTTTTTTTTTTTTTTAATGCCACTGTAAACCTAATTCCTCCTAGATGTTACCTCGGTTCTTAAGTCTTGAAAGTCTTGAGATACTTGTGCAAAACAATGTTTATGGTGTAAAAACTTAAATCTGAGGTAACAAGGGCTTTGATCTGAGAAAAGAGTGCAAAATGGTCGCTTTTTTCACTGCCCTTATTGGTGCCATTTGCTTTGCGAGTCGGACACTGAGAGAAGAAGAGTAGATTGTAGACACAGAGGATGGGCAAAAATGGAGCTAGTGTTGCTTGAATATGCACAGAATTAATTCATGGCTTTAGTCAGAGGTGTTTTCTTACCCCTCTGTTATGTACAGTGGCAGATTTCTGTTTACCTTCAGCTGGTCACAATAGCTTATGCTGTCATTCTTCCAGTGTCCACCCCCTGCTGACCCCATTCTCCCCTCCCCTCTGTTGCTGGTCTGCAGCTCATTTAGGTTTGGTTATCACTCTCCTTCCTCCCTGAGAGCCGGGGAGTCTCGCCTTCTTACTGATGCAATAGAAACCCCTGCAGCAGAGCACCGCTGAGCTCATGTGGGTGAGGGTGTGCGTCTGTTTAATAAATAGTCCCCGGTTATTTTCCTTTTGATGTTACCCTGCTTCTCTGGCTCACTAAATTCACACAAACGGTGGTGGCACGTTTTGTGCACAAACACATACGTTATCAAACGGCTGTGCCGTAACGACTGTGGGCTCACGTTAATGCATACATGGACCTGCAGTGGCCATGGAAACTGAAGGTGGATGGATTATGCAAATATTGCAAGAGCATTTTAAGACTCGCACTCACGTGTTCTCCTGCATCCTGAGGCGAGCGGTGGGGATTGTCAGCTTGTCCACAGGGGTGAGCAGATTCAAACAGGCGCCTGTAACTGCTGCTGACAGCGTCAAAGACACAATAGAGCAAAGTGCTGCATAATTCTCTCCCTTTCTTCTCTCCCAGCCGCACTTGGGCAAACACTATTGCTCCATTTTTAACATCTCTATTCTTTCCGTCTGGAGTGGCTGAAGTAATCACAGCCTATTGTCTTCTGTCTTTGCCTGCATATTCAATTCAGAGGAATTTACAAAACTGTGGGCTCAGATAAGGGAAGGCATCACCAGTATTCTGCTTATTCACCAGTCTTCTTCATGTTGGAGTAAACCCTGAAGGAGGCGGCTGTTTGATTTTAATTCTGCTTGTTGCAGTAAAAAGTGACACAGCAGAGTAAATCATTCAGGATTAAAATACTTTGCTTCTCAAAAGTGATGACAAGAAGGACTTTTTCTTTTGGAGACTGTCATTACAGTACCGTTTCACGTGATCCAGAGCTTTTAGGCCTTATTGTCACTATAAATTTGTCCCGCAGCTGAATAAAGTTATTTTATGTTTACCAAGCTGTGATAGTTTGAATCCTAATTTAAATGACAAGTAAAACATTTTTATCTCATTATTGTGCTTTTAATCTCTGTTTGGGAATCGCCTTTCCAGCTATGCATAAAACCATAACGATTACCATCAGGAGTTTGAGGATGCATTCTGTTTTTGAGATAAGATTATACAAAGTTTTGGGTTTGCAAGAATAATTGTGGCAGTTGTTAGGATGGCAGAGCAGGTTGGCTGCAGACCCCGAGGTGGCAGTTTCAAACCCCACTTCCTTTTGTCCTCTCTGGGGATAATCGGGAGTTGCTTCACGAAGGGCAAGCCCACATCTGCCAAGTCTGTGTGCACGCAGCTGTGAAGTGTGGAAAGTTGCTAGCTGTGGCAACCCATAGTAGAAGGTTTTAGAAACTATTTTTCATTCTATTTTTATTAATAAAAATTCTGAGTAGAGTCCACATATTCTTGCGGCTGTCTTTTAGTTAAGATTTAATATTGTAAGCCATCTTACTTGCAAAACATTTGAAGGAGCACTTCTAGGATCTGCACTCAACCTCTGCCCTCCTCTTAAAGTTTACTAAATGGTACAAGACAGGCTAAAAATCAAAAATAACAGATAAAAACAGTGGTATTTCCACATTATGAAGTATTTTGAGTTTCATGTCTTTTGTACCATATCTCTAGCTGATAATAATCCTAGTAAAACTCTCCTAAGGTGAAATTAAAACTGCCAAATATTCACCCCAATTTCTACATTTTATCTTTACTGATATTGGTAAGAGCTCACCCCATGTAGGCTCAAACTTTTAGTTTCAGGCACAACATGAAAACCACTTGGGAAAATCCTGAATTGAATAAGCTTTTGTGTCCTTGCTTTTATTCTTACCAGTAGTTCTTTTACAGTTCCATTTAGTAGCGCAGATTTCAGGGTAAAGTGGCAAAACACCACAGGGGTTGTGGTGATTTTGTGAAAGGCTTTTGGAAAAAAATTTTTTAGTGTTAATTGTTCATATGTTTTATTTATTTTTTGTTTTTTCATCATGGAACAATTCCAACTAGAAGCAATGAGACATTTTTGACATTTTTAGAGACCGATTTATCGGTTCCCTCCTCCATCTCAATGTTCCAGCTCACCAACTAATGGTTCATTCTGTTCATTTCTGTACTTTTATGCATTATTATTAAGACCATGGTCAATGAGCATTAGAAAGATTCATCCTTCAACAGTAAAAGCTGGTAGTTGGTTCTTAAGAGAGACTTCGGTGGTTGATAATCTGACTGAAAATCTGCACATCCTGTATAAGTCAATTTTTATTGCTATCTTTTGCTAAATTGGTCTCTGCTTCCATGCCAACATATACACATGCACAAGATTGCTTTGTCTCATGCTCTCCACATACACCCCCCCCACCCCCCGCACACTCTTAAAGGAGCACTGTACCCTCATGTTGTTAGTCGCTCTATCAGATCTTTTAGTTAACTGAATCAGGCTGACTCAAAACTATGGACAAGATGGCCAATCTGGCATAATTCAATACTCTTGACTCTTACTGTAACTCCCTCCCTTTGAATGAGAGTGCTGCCATCCTAAAACAGACCACTTCCATCAGAGCAGAAACCGTTAATCACAGGATGAAGCTTTGTATTAATTAGCATAGACCCTTCCTGTAATCCTCTGTTTCATTCCACTGGGTAGGATCATGATGTGCTGCGACACCAGCCACTCAAGACATTACTGCTGATGACTCCAGACACAGCTAGTGCTTTTCAAAAGCACCCCAGCAGTGGCTCTGTGTTCTTACTTTCTAAAAATAAGCCCATAGTCTGTTTTAGACTGAGGAAGGGTCAAACTGTGAGGAGCCGAGTCTAGCAGGAAGTGAGAGATGGGAGCAGCAATAAGAATCAAGTCGGTTATTAAAAATAAATGGCCCTTGAAGACTCCTGGGTTTACAATGATTCACTTTATTAGGATGATTAGTGTCACCAAGTCAGAAGTCAGTCAATGGCGAATTTTAACCATGAAACAAGACATCTCGATCGATTTGAGACACTTATTGATCCCACATTGAGGCAATTCATGTCACAGCAGCAAAAAAGGGACACAAAAACAAAATATAATTTAAGATACGAGACTGAAAGCTATGCACAATGTAAAAAAAGAGAAAACTGTGATATTACACCTTGTTAATTGTAAATAGCTGAAAAGCTATTGTATTTCACAACACCAATACAATGATAGTTGCATAGATGAGAGGTTATGGAGGCAATAATGTTAAGAAGTAGTACAAAGCAACTTATTGATTTGTACTACTTCTGCATAACACCTACACCACCAGGTTGTTGTAGGTGTTACGCAGTCAGACATCAGTTGGTATGAATGAGCTGCAGTATCTTTCCTTCCTATGTGGGGTGTAGTAATCTGCTTCTGAAGATGTTCCTTAAGACAAAAGAAAACGCATTGATTTGATAAAGTCTTCAAGTCATCAGAGGACCAAAGGTTTCATTACTACTACTAAATGCAAATTTTGCATTTGTGCAGTACAAGTAGATTAGAAAACAGAGCTCCTTTTGATGACAATCAAGCAGAACCAATCAAAGAGGATCTGTAGTTGAAAACTTGACCAGATAGTGCTCCAGGAGATCAGTGGTCAGGATAAACTAGTCAGATTCTCCATTTAGTCTCCATCCTTGTTTAGCTTCTCTCATTTATATCTTCATATTAGGTTTTTCTCAATCTCCAAATTTTAAGGACTGTTTCTGAATTAACTTTCATTGCAATAGGAACCTTTTATCGTTTTAACCTCCCCACTGATAAATATTTTCCTAATAAACTGAAAAGAGGATTTGCTAAGATAATCTACATAAAACATACACTCTTTATTCGCCGTTTGATTTTTCAATCACTTCAGATGACTTTGTAGACTGATTTGTAGATTCTTGAATTTAAAATACTGCTTGAGGCTGTTCATTTTTTCCTGGACATGTTGAGGGACAGGAAAATTCCCCACAAACTCCAAACTTATAGGTTACTAAAAAAGCAAACAAAAAAAAAACTGAGTCCTTCATGTTCTTCACTGTGAACAAGAGTGTGGAAATGCATTAGTGGACATTTTGAAGCAGCTCTACATTGATGCTACGTTGAGGGAGAGAAAATGTTAGGCTGCAACAACAGGGAATCTGATCCCATCTGTTCAGCTCCATTACAACATCATGGCAAGTTGATGTTCTTCTCTGACAGGAACACAGAGACGGGACGGTGTGTTTGTATCAGTGGTGTCCGGTTGGATGGGCATGTTTTAGATCTCCAGCGTGTTGACACAGGAATGTCTGCTCACTGGTGGGTTTGCTGCTGTCGTTTGCCTTCTTATGGACACAAATTCAACAAAGTGAGATCAGGAAGAGTGTGTCTGTTCTCGTGTGTTTTCTGTTTTGGTTTGGTGCATTTAAAAAAAAAAAATGCAATCAGCCAGAGATCGGTCAGCCAATTGGCTGTGATCAGTGATTAGCAGGTTAATTAGTTAAAATTTTGTTCATTTTATTTATCAACTCTCACTACTTTAGCAACTTCTTGAGTTGCTGAAAACCTGATAGATGTTAGGAAGTTGCACATTGATTCAGAAGTAAGAATAATCTCACAAATGTATCACTTTATGTGGAATTCAACCTGTATGAAATTATATTCTCATGTATTTTAAGCAATTAAAATATTCTGAAAGGCAGGTCAGACCTCAGAAAACTGGAAATTAGTGTCAGTCAGGAAGAACCTGATTGGTGGCTCTTATGTTTTAATTGAATCTCAATCTATTAAGAAAAACTAAAAATGACTGAACTCATTATTTGCAAAACAAGTTGTCTCTCCTTGAAGCAGTTCACAGTACTTGTGGTGTCCTTTATAAAGGATGTGACTGGAACAGGTTCCATTAAAAAAAAAAAAAAAAAAAAAAAAAAAAAAAAAAGGCTTCTCGGCCCTAATGGCAGCGTTTTCGTCCCAGTGAGATGTATCATCTCCAACTCATTCATATGACTGCTGCCGCCGCCCTTGAGCTGTTCGACTGTTGATATGATGCTTGGTGGAAAATCTCTATTCCCCAGCCTAACGAGGAGAACCACACAAGTGTTTTCTTCCTCTAAAAGGCTTAAGAGTCCAAAGACTACAGGCTTCCCCAACTGGCACTGTGCTGAGGCACGTGGCCAGAGTCACTCAATGGCGCTTGACTGCCATCTGCCAACACTGCCAGGTCTGTTGAGCAGCAATCAAATGGTTGAACTTGTAAGAATGATTCTTTTCAAATAAAACATTTAAGAATATCCTTTCAGAAAGAGTTGGCCAAAGTCACACTTAGTCTTGAGCATTTGTATTCGGTATCCTTTACTCCAAGTCAAATTAAATGCTAAATAAAAGGCATTAGTTGTTGTTTAGTAGTTTTATTTTTAATATAAATACATTTGTTTGGAGAACAAATATATTGGAGAATGAGCAAAAATGCCCTTTGGAACGCTGGAAGGGCTGCACAGATCCGAGATTCTGTTGTGCAAGTCATGCACTTCACAAGTCTAAGAGAGTGGCTAAAAGAAAGCCTCGTGAAACCCTGTTTGCACTTTGATACACCACGTATCTGGGACACGGCAAACATTTGGAAGAAGATACCCTAATTGTATTTTTTTTTCCTGGCCTGCATGGAGTGAAATTAACACTCACCGTCCTAACAATGAGACACGGTGGCAGTAAAATCGAGCTGCAGGGATGTTTGTCTTTAGTGCAGACAGGGTTAGCTGGTCACAGTTGATTTGGAAAAGGGTTGTAACTAAACATAGGGCAATCCTGGAAGGAAGCCTGCTCCAAGCTGCTACTTGAGACCGAACCAAAGATTCACCTTCAGACAGTGGAACTCAACACACAAGCAGAACTGGAATGGAGTGGTTTAATTCATAGCATATGGTCCAGTCAAAGACCAGACCTAATTCCAAATTAGCTGCAAGTCTTGACAATTGCTGTCTATACAGTCTGACTGAGCTTCAGCTAATTTACAGAGAAGAAATGGGCAAAAGATTGTAGCTTTAATATACAAAGCTGGTAGAGGTACACAAGGTACTGTGTTACAGACGGCTGGATTTAAATAGTCTTGTCATGTTTTTAATTGGAAAATACTATCCTTAGTCTTCAAAATTATGCCTTATGTCAGTTTGTCTGATAAAATCCCAATAGAATACTGTGAAATTTGTGGTAGTTAAAGTAGTAACAAGTTCAAGGACTGTGCATGTGTAGTTTCCCATAGGAATACCTGGAAAAGAATTTGAACAGGAACATTCTCCTCTCACTTAAAAACAAGTGCCCTTGAGCAAGTCGACTAACCCAAAGCTCCTCTGCAGAAATTGGAGGACCTCTGATCTAAATCAGGAAGCTTGTGTGTGGACATGCCATGTTTTCCTTCACCTGTTTTTCCCTCCCTCAGGATGTTGTAAAGATGCTTAGCCTGTCCACTCGCATCACACAGCAAGCGTCTCATTACAAAACGCCTCTTCATATGACATGACACAGAGGTGCGCAGCAGAACATGCCGGTTGATGTTGGAGCCTCAGATGCTCTGTGATTAGTGTCACAGGAAAGGAATGCCACGGTGCGTCGAGGTAATCTCTGTGAAATCTCAATTAGGGGGCGTGGCCGGTGGGAGGCGGTTGGCATGTTACAGCTGTGCACAGCTGTCTCCATCAATCAAGCCTCTGTTTTAGTTGCTGAGAATCCTTTATCTGAATAGCTGCCTGAGGTTTTTAAGAGAGAGGTGATAATACAATTATAAAAGGCTGAAGATGATGTTGGAAGGAGAGGTAAGGATCAGCAGAACACAATTTAATACAATACTGTGTTAATTCACAATTTATTTTTGATTAATTTAGGGTTTAAATTGAACCTCCTCCTAGTGTGATGGATCATATTTAAATTGGTTTCTTGCTCAGTTGTCTTTTAGGTGTTGATGCAGAACTGGTCCAACAACTGAATGTTGCAGAGCTCAGAGTTGGCCTAACAAAAAAGGTTACTCTTAAAATGATCAGCTACTTCACTGAATGGGGGAAAAAGAGCCCACAGTTCGGAGAAAATGGGTCTAAAGATCTTTAGAAAGCCTCAAACTGTGGATCAGGATTAGTGTATTTGATCTGGCTCCATGGATTTAACATTTACAGAAAGTAGGAATGTCTCCAAATTCTGTCCAGAATTGATTGTGTGTGTGAAACTTCACATTGCTTTTTAACCACAGAACTTTGTACTAATGCTACTTAAGTTGTTTAAAAAATGATTTACAGTGTAGATTGTGCTCTTTTCTTTTTTTTTTTTTTTTACCGGTAGCACAGTTAACTGATCTCATCAGGCTATTGAGTTTCTCTTTTCCTGCCTGTTTTCTATTCAATAGCTCTGTGTTACAGTTCTGGACGGCCTCATGGGAACGTTGCTGCATGTAAATGTTGGTTAAATCATGGTTTCATCTTTTCCTCTATTTTTCTGACTAAAGACTTTTATGGAAGAATTCATGCCATTCTCCACCTCTGACCATGAACACCAAAATCAAGGTTTATACATTTTTTGTTTTATTTTTCTTTAGGACTATTATTTTAAAAGGACCTGTAAAAATCATCTTTCAATGCAATGAAGGACTTTATGAATTTCTAATTAGAATGGCTTTAGCTGATTGCATCCTCTTCCGAAAAGATGCAGCATTTGGATAATACACAAAATATTTCGTATTTTTGGTATATTTAGAAGTGACAGTTATTGTGAAGGGGACATTTTTCAAAAATACTTAAGTTCTTTTAATTATAATTCTAAAGGCTCCTTTTTAATTTGATGTTTCTTCAAGTTAAATTCAGCAGACAGGGTATTTAATACAAAGTATTTATTGTGATTGAAGACTGAGCCGATTATAAAAGATCAGTAATAATCATTTGTTTTTATTGTCTAGTTATTATAAGCAGGGGTATATAGAACATTTGTTTCATTAGTGTTGCTTCTAAAAACCTGAGCTGCCCGAAAAGTTGGTGAGTTCGTATTAAGTCCAGAGAAAAAATGTTTCAAAGGTTAAGAGGTTGAACCTCAATGAGGTCAAACTGTTGGACCTTTAATGAACAAACTCCAGAACAGGAAGCTCTGCAGTGAGCTCTATATAATCCTGTTTGGCACAGCCGCTGCAGGACTCTTGGTAATCACAACAGCAATGACACTGAGCCAACAATGTCACCCTGACAGGCTGATGGAAGAAATGGAAAGTTTATAACCCCACTGATTATTATCAGATAACCTTTACAGTTGGCGATGTTGCTCATTTTCCAACCTCAGTTTGGTTTTTCAGCACTGAAGTAATGAGCTGGAGAAGGAAAAATTGTGAGGGTAGAAGAAAACCACATTTTCAGTCTTACTTTTGGGTTATACCCTTTTACATCCTGGGTGTCACCATCAGGTGTTAGCAAGCAGTTCTAATTCACCTCATTTACTTTTGGCACTCCTCTTCAGATCTCTGTTGGAGTCAGGGGGGGTGTGATTAATAGGAGAGATGGTTTGAAAGTCATCCTTCCCTCTCTGTTCTGCTCTGCGTCTATGAAGCTTTCTTTCTTTAACTCCAAGATCCTAGGGTGGTAGTTCAGGTACTACTTAAGATTGTTAGATGCTAATTAGCTGCTAAAACAATAGTTTGTCGATGCAATGGTTATGCATCACAACTGTCCGAAAGTTAAAAAGCAAAAATCCTTCCAACTGCACATCACCCAAAAACTGAGATTTGTCCAAAAATATAATGCCAAACGGCATAACAATTATAAACCAAAGTCTTAAAAAAGAATGAATCAGAACAAATGTGGCAGAGCCACTCCAACATGCTTCCACCATGAGTGACACAATTCTAGAGAACAAACGTTCCAAGATAAAATTAAAACAAAGCAGATTTTGTCCTACTGGGACTTTAACCAATACTAAGATCGAGCATTTGAAAACAAAACAAGTGTTGTGAAATGAATAATGGATATGTTTGGATAGTAGATGCTGTGCGTCTGTTTCTTCTCTAAAAGGCTCTGGAAAGACATTAGACTGATTTTGTCTCATACACCCCAAAACACAAGACCAACTTAAAATGAAATCTGTTGGATTCCACCAAAAAACTGAAATAAGGTCATTACTGGATCTTTCGTCAAAGTTGTTAATTTGGCTGGATTGCATTGTAGTTATGCACTGCTTTTCAGCTTAATACACAAAACAAGTACCATCTACTGATTATTATTCTTTTAACTGCAACCAAATTAACATTACTTTTGAAGGTTCACTGAGTTTTACTATTAGTGTAAAACTCAGTGAGTTTAACTAACAGATTACTCTCCTTAAACCTCAACTTAAAGAGAGTCGGCGCAAATCTAACAGAAAGTACACGTGTAATTGAATTTAAACTGAAGAATGCAATGCCTAATTTTCATTACTTCATTTCACAGTTTATTCTCCCCCTTTCTTAAATTCTCTAGTGTCTTTACGGTTGGGTGAGCTCTGTCTCAAACCTTTATCTGCTCCTCCTCTTCTTCACAGTTCACTAAATAGAAACGTAATGATTTCCAGTTGCTGTGTTCCCTTTCCTTCAGTAGCTCATGTCTTGTATGACTGAAAGCAGAAGGTGTGCATATGGCTGTCGAACCTGTTCTGAAACCTTAGCTCTTCAAACATGTGAGAGGTGGCTCATATAATTCAGTCATGCTGTCCGTTACTGTTAACAGATGTGTTTTTCTGATCTCTATTTAAGTGGAACTAGAGAATCCCTCAGAGGTGCTTAGCAGCGCTACGCTAGGATCTACGTTTTATGTTTTTCGTGGCATGATTCTTGGTGTCTCTTCCATGTTTGCTCGCTGATGCGTGTCTGAACGTCGTGGCTCTCCCTGCTGTAATTTCATGAAGTTCAACAACACCCACAAACCATATGTGAAAACGAATCTCAGACCTCAGCTAGACAGCCTGTGAATCCAGGCTCTCTGGGAGCTCATTACTGGACTCTTTGGGCTGGAAAATGTCCGTCAGTAAGGATTCATTAAAAGCCAGCAGAAGCGTCTGGTTGTGCTATAATGAGAGGTCCTTCAATATTAGGTTCCCCCAAGGGTTCAGATTAGACAGGTGAAGTATCACTGGAAATCTGGGTTACCAGTTAAGGTCATTAACTTTACATTGCTGATGTTTGCTGACTCGGTTACTGAGCATTTTGTGGCAAATTTCCTTGGGTCTGTTCGACTCCAGGCACAGAAATTCATTTAGGTCCATTTAGTTTCTTGCTGGTGAAACATTTTATTATAACATAACTGCTGCTGTCTCTTCTGGCCTCCTTTATCTGCTCCTACGTTCTTTTAATTTAAAAACATTGTTCCAACAGTTTCTGTGGGTTTTTCCCCCTCCTCATTAGGGTGGATCATTCTGAATGGACTGTTTGATTGCAGCGCTGAGTTGACCCGCTTCAGTTAACCTGACAGGCAGTGCAGCTCTAATTTTATCTCCAGGATTTGTGTCTGATTTTTCTCTTCGAGATTAAATGTTTTGTGTGGCTTTTTTCCTTTGAATAAATTTTTCGATATCATTGTTTGCTTGTGTTCTTCAGCACCGTCTGTGATGTTTTGGACCATTTATTGTCTTCCTCAGGTCTCAACATGTTAAATGTTCAATCTCATGACGGGATAATTGGGAAAATTACTGGAGAAAACCTTTTCCCTCTGAAAGCAAAATAACATATCTTATTGTGGGTTTGAAATCATGATGCAGCATCGACCCTTTTTCCTGTGCACTCAGATTCTTTCCTTCTCTCCTGTTTTTCCAGAGCCGTACGCCCCGCGTGACCCGACTCAGCCCAACTCAACCGGCTCTCGCAGACCAGGCCAGCAGGGTTTCTTTTGCCTCAGCTGAAAATCTGGAGACCATGTCCGAACCCGACATCCCCATCGGCTTCAACCGGATGAACCGGCTTCGCCAGAGTCTTCCACTGGCCCGCTCGTCTAGCCAGGCCAAACTGCGGGCACCAGGTCGGGCCACTGTGCTTCTGTTAAATCGGCATCAGAAAGTTCCATATTTTTAGTCCTCATGTTACTAAGCACGTAAAGGGCTTAGTCTCAATGAACTTGTTACATATTGAAGCTTGTAACAGGAAGTATGGCTTGTCTTCACACATTAAAGGAGAAGGCATATACTCAAGAAGATGAGAGCGGAGCTTGGTGTAGCTGCAGTGAAATGAACCACAATACTACTGGAATAAAGCACAGATGTTTGGTCATAATCCAAAGTGCAATGTTAAGAGACAATTAATTGCAGAACACAACACAAACCACTTAAATTCTGTTGTGTTGCAGTAAATGGACCTTCCAGTAATTCAGTCGTCCATTAAATTCCTTTGTATTCCAAATTATTCTACAGTCAAATGTGAGGCCATCTGTTTAACAGCTGATGCTTGGAAATAACTGGGAAATGGGCTGAGAAGAGAAAACTAAACTGTTTGTGTATTTGAACATCCCCTGCTGTAGATAAATTGAAGACCCCTCTGATATTTTTGACTTAACTCTCTGTGGAATCCTTGCAGCAAATTTAGAAGTCCCTGTGAGCAGACAGTCATCCAAAGGTTTCACGAAATATTTAACCAGATTTAAAAATGATTTTTCCAGTTAAGTCAACTGTAAGTGGCGATGAGTTTGGTAGTTATCACTAATTGGGCTTGAACTTTATAAATGTTCGTACTTTGAAGACTGGATCCTACAAATCCTTCTTTAAGTTGGTCTTTGCTCACTTTATTCAGGCTGACAAGTTCTTCTTGGTATCAGCTAAAGTTGGTAAGATGTGACGTGTTTTAATGCCAACGATCCTGCAGCATAAGTTGCCTTGACCAATCAACAGCTTATCACACAAATTCCCCCCTGGGCTAAATGTGAATTATGGATTTTATTGACAGCTTAGTTCTGTTTTTTGAATACATACCAGTCTGTCTTCAAATGATCCTGTCAGGCCGTGTGTCGTATCTGATTAATGGCTTCGTCAAAAAGAAAATTCATCTCTAGAACAACTCCCCTCCAGCATCTGAGGAGGAGGACGGTGCAGCATTTTGTTAGACTGAAACAGTTCAGTTATTGTGATTTTTGTTTTTTTTGTTGTTTTGTTAGCATGTATGTCAAGACCATTTTCTAAGCAGTTTCTGACTGTGACAGCTATGATGCTTTAACTGAATAATTCATTTCCAATGCTACAAACCAAATGTCAGTTTGTGGCAGAGCTTCTGAGGCCTAAGCTTGCTCTAAATCACACCAAAACAAACTCAACATATTTTATGTTGGGATTACTAAAATTGAAAAGATAAATTAGGTGATTTTTTTTTTCTCTGCCTCCTGGTTCTCCCTCATTGCTTCTCCTCCTCCCCCATCTTTGCAGGAATCCTCTTCCTCCAGCTCGGGGAGGAAATTCGCAGGGTGCACCTGACCCATGAGCTGACCAGCCTGGACACCCTGAGGGCCCTCATTGTTCACATGTTCCCCCAGAGGCTCACCATGGCCATGCTCAGGTAGGCACGGATGACTCACAGATATGAACACATTATTACCACATTGAGATGTTTATCGATCTGTTTAAGATGACGCTTCAACCTCTGCAGCGCTACATTTACACTTCATTTAGTTCCATTTGTATAAATCAATCTCAGATCAGGAGGCTCACAAATACAAAAACAACGATGAGTAAAATGAAAGTTTATCGGGCTAAGCCTTTAAGCAAAGGTTTAAGCAAACCTTATGTTGTGGCACATGGGCAAAACCAATGAGTGAAACGGTCACTGGGACTGACTAGTATATATTCCATTGAGGGAATGTAACTTTAACATATTAATTTCTCATATGTTAACATAAAGGCCGTTTTGAAGTATAAGCTGCTACTTACAGGCATCGCTTCGAAGAATTCAACCTGGAATGCGGCGTTCATAACAGACACGTGTGTTCATCTGCTCTACCGCTAGCAAACAACCGTACTGATTAAATAACATAAAAGTCAAGCAGTTCCCTAAAAGTCCAACAGATGGCAGCAATGCGCCATGCAAAACAAAACACCCACAGTTAACAGGACACACTTCCTGCTAAAGAGCCCCCTGGTGGCTGAAGAAAAATCCACTTATAAACCGGAAAATACAACAAATGAAAAAAAAAAAATCTGAATGCTGGTATTGTTCAGGGGGCCGGACCAAATGTGGAGGCGGGCCGGATCCGGCCCGCGGGCCGTAGTTTGGGGACCCCTGGTGTAAACTGACAAAATGATGAACAAAGGCTTGATGCCATCCTTCTCCAAACAATGTGATCAAAACAACATTTCCATCAAGATGTTAATTATAGATCGTCTGTGTAATCTGATGACATTTAACCATTGCAGACTTAGCATTACATTTCTGATGCTAGGAGGCAGTTCTCAGTTAATTGTTTCATTACAGGCGCCTCAAGCAGGTAAAGATCTTTCATTTATCTGTGAGTGAATCTTCATCACTGTGCATTAGCGACTAACTGGGGCTCAAATTGTCTTTCCAGGCATTGTTTACCATTGATTTTCATTTTTTTTTTCATGATTATTGATCTGCAGGTCCCCCAGCACAGCTCTACTAATCAAGGATGAGACCCGTAACGTCTTTTATGAGCTGGAGGACCCACGGGATGTCCAGGACCGCTGCGTAATTAAAATCTACTGCAAAGAGCCCATCTACGGCACTTACCCTGGACACCACAATCCCCACATCGCCAACGGAGACTTGAGAGTAAGTGTTCAGTCGACCAAATTATTAAAATATTGACGGTTTTACGCCAACATTGTAATCAACATGAATATTTCTCGGCTAACAGAATATTGTGGCGGCACAGAACCATCCAGATTGAGTAACAATTAGCACTAAAAGTCAGAATTCCCCCTACTCAAAGCTCCCTTATCCCCCGCTGCGTCACTGTTTACAAACACTGCTTGGTGTTGCGTAATGTCTCAGAGCTGAATTGGTTTGCCTCCATTGTGAATCACGTGACCTTTTTCCTGGACCAGTTCCAGGCTGTCACATCTTCGGCGCTGACTTGGCTGGACGCCAGCACACTACAGAAGAAAACACTGTTTCACAATGACACACGAGCAGACCAGCTTATCTTACCTCACGAATCAAAATGTTTGTATTCCTGGACCTGAAATGTGCTTGAATTAAATGCGATATACCTATTCTGGAGAGAAGGGGAAGGCGGGCAGTAAATTACCAAGGACCGCAAATGCATTCGGGACTGTAGCCTCACCATACACTGAGCCATGTAGAGCCTTCAGTAATACATACTTCCATTTTTTTTATTTTCAGTATTACTCAAAATGCTGGTTGTATGAAGTGCAACAAGAGCCGGTAGGCGACTCGGTCCCTTCTCCATCCTCCCCATTCACTCAAACAGGGGCCACTAGAGCTGAGAAAATATTAAGGTATACACGCAGCAAATAATAGCCTGGTTATCATAATAACTGGTCTTTAAAATCCTGCCTTACATGTGTTGCTTACAAATGACACAGTGGGGAGAAAAAATAGGTATGTGGCACACTGCTGGCTGACTTTTCAATGTTTTACACTTTTCCATATGAACAATTAGAGACGTGTGTAATTTTCTTCATGGGTACATCTGAACTGTCAGACGATCTAAAAAAAAATATCTGGAAAAAAATCGCATTGCATAATTTATTTTCATAGAAATTAATTAGATTAAATTAATTAGAAATGTATTGCATGAAATAAATATTTTATCACCTACCAACCAGCAAGAATTCTAGCTCTTACAAACTTGTTCATCTTTACAACATCCTGCTATCCTCATTAAATCATTATGTGTATTAAAACAACTTGTTCACACACTCGGTCTGATTGCATTGCTTCCTCTGTAAAGAGGACATCAGGGTCAAAATTGTAGACTTGAGAGACGGACTATGCCAGTTTGTGTATCCATTCAGCCAACCAGCTATCCATCTTACTTTTCATTCAATTATCCTTCTATTTTTCTGTCCAGCTGTTGGTTTACTTGCATATCTAATTTTTAGTTCTCTGCAAACCTACACTTTAATTGCTGTCTTATGAATGACCCACAAAAAAAAAAGTTGGCTTTAAACTCATTCATCTTTTATGTGTTTAAATAAAACTGGGACAACTTGAGCCATTACCAGCAATTACAGAAGTATTTAATATTTGCTGTTCTTACAGGAAGAAATCAGTTCTAAACAGATGAATGACATTGCAGAGAGGCAGACATATGCTGTGCTCACTCAGTGTAAAGTGAATCTGCATGTTAAACAGCTGAAGTGAATTAAGAGCTGAAGGCGAAGAGTGTTTGCTGAGTCCTATGCAGCCGAACAGCTCCGAGGCTTGTTGTTTACATGCCTGTGTGTCTGATTCCGTTTCTGCCTGCCGCTGAGGTGCAGCTGCCCGCTAATGTTCTGGAGGTCAGCTGTTCCCACGGGATCCGCCGCCGCCTTCAGCTCTGCTCTGAAATCTTCAGAGCGTTTTACAGCCTTATCGAACAGG
Organism: Poecilia latipinna; assembly: GCF_001443285.1. Classification (NCBI taxonomy): domain Eukaryota; kingdom Metazoa; phylum Chordata; class Actinopteri; order Cyprinodontiformes; family Poeciliidae; genus Poecilia; species Poecilia latipinna. Next base: position 10,600 of record NW_015112700.1, on the reverse strand, counting down.
CAGCTTTGCCTCGAGTTTTATGTGTGTAAAGTACATTGGCTACTGCTCCTGTTGTCAAGGTGAGGACTGAGAAGTTTGTGTGTGTGTGTGTGTGGGGGGGGGTTTATTGAACTCCTGACTGTACAGCTCAGATTATTCCCTGATTGCAGAGCACAAAAGCATGACCAAGACTGCTGAGGCCAATCCAGGCCCTGTGCCTGGAGGGCAGGAGATGGTTGGGAAGAAGATTGATTGGTAGATTTTTCTCACAGAGAGAACGGCCAGCTTTAAAACGGCTCCACAGGACAAACTTTTGGGACTGCAGACTACATGGGGGTAATAAGATGTCGGTATGTCCTCAGCATAGTTAAAGAGAGTAGCTGTTGCTAAGATACAAGATAAAATATGATGTCAGCTGTGAGACTATCCTCAGGGTGTTGTTGCAGGAGTCCTCTGGGTTATGTGGAAATATTGGCGTTTCAATTTGCATAGTCTCCTGGAGACAGCTTTGTGCGTCATGAGCAATTACAGTGTTGTCTTCTTTTGTTTTCTTGCCTCATCCATTACTTTTGTCTACTAAGCCTGTGCTGATTTCAGAGCTGCTCATCTTTCATTGCTTTCCTCTCTGAAATTTAAGACTGATGCCAAAAGATGTCCTTTGTATTCTCAGTCAATAAACTATCAGTTGGAAGAGGCAGTTTGGTGTTCCCTGTTGATCAGAAAGTAGCATCCATGAAAGTTACGGTGAACTCAGACTTGCTGTAAACTGTGATGGTGGTATTATGAGCAGTTTTCATTCATTTTAATGGACAAAATTGTATGATGTTTCACAATTGCTTGGAAAATAGAGTACTGATCTTGAAACAATTTTCCTCTCACCTACTGTTGCAGATCATAACACACTGAGCTGTATTTCTGTCCAGTTTATGAGGAGACTTCCTAATTATCAGTATCTTTGTTTTAATTTTTTTCCTCAGAGGGAAATGGTGCATGCGCCCCAGGACTCTCCATCAAACCGTCGCCTCGGTAACCCCGCCATGTCCTCCCAGCATTCGTCATCCTCTGCTTCACCTCCTCAAGGCTCGCCGTCCCGTGCCCGTCTGCTATACAGCTCCGGGAGGCCTTCGTCCTACGCGGGGCCGCCCCACCACACCCACTCCCTGCCTCACCCGCACTCCCAGTCCCACCACTCCTCCCCCCTCCAGCAGCCCCAGCTCCACCAGCCCCACCACACCCAGCCGGCCTTCTGTACCTCCTCCAGCGCCATCCTGGAGCGCAGGGATGTGAAGCCTGATGATGAGGTGGGCGGTTCCAGGAGCATGGTGCTGCTGCGAGGAGATGGAGGTGGGATCTACGCAGACCCGTACGCGTTGGGCCCAGACACGAGTCGGCTGAGCCTTGCGGGAGGTCCTCACTCTCCTCTGCCTGCCCGAGCCGACCCCTACGCCTCCTTATACCGCCGCGGGGGAGGACCAGGTCCAGGATCAGTTCGGTCGCTCACCTCTTACTCTGCTGCAGCGTTACAGGGAGAGCTAATGGAAAGCGGCGTTCTCTACAGGACCGGGGGGCCACTGTACAACGACGCCTACACTGCTTCCATGCTGGCAATGGGTCTGAGGGTTCCACCACCCTCTTCTCCTCAGAAGATACCTGATATGAGGGATTCCTACGGGGGGACTATGTCCACTCGCGGTTCTCCAGGGAGGCAGAGTTTAAGAAGGGACTCCGTCACCTCCTCTGTGTTTGGCGACAGCCCCAAAGTCCGGGGCCAAGGTCCAGGGTTGGGTCTGACAGCAGAGCAGCTCTGCCTGATTGGTGGAGGCGATGGAGGAGGCAGCACTGGAGGCTTTGGGTCACCGCTGATGGGGAATGAGACTGAGACCAGGTAGGATGGCGCATACGGAGCCAGTTCAGATTCATGTCGTGTGCAGAGGAAAAGGTAGACTGCATTCATTGCTTTCTCTAACAATACGTGATATGTGTTACTTCAGTCACTGATCCTTACACTGGGGACTAATATTTTTCTGGTCGTTTCAGAAAACGAGCAGATGTATCAACTAATATTTAGTTGATACTTAATGCAAACAGTATCAACTGTTTGCATTTAGTTTCCGTGCGTTTGGCGGTAATGTTGCGGAAATGTCTAGCCACTGTGTGGTTGGAAGGATTAATATTCATCTTAGGTCAGCTCTCTTCGACCATCTCGTTTCACAGCTCCTCTTAAGGAGAAATCGCTGCATAACAGCTGCTCTAATCTGCTTGATGGGCATTTTATTGAAAGGATTCAACACCTGTCTGATTTGATTCCGGTGTTTGATGTTTCAGAAGTTTCTCTTTTAAATTTTGAATCCAACTTGTCATCATTACTTGGAGTAATCCCACTGAGTAAGTTAGATTTTGTCTCTGCTGTAAGTATGTGAAAACAAAAACTTGATGGAACGCACATTTCAATGAAAACATGGCTAATGTTACTTGGCCAGGTAAAGCTGTCGGAGAAATTTGGAAAATGCCAACTGTACCCTTCATGACTATTTTTACATGGTATTAATAATTGATTTATCTGATTTTTTTTTTTTTTTTTTTTTTTAATTAATGTACTTCTGGTTAGTTGCTTACATATTTACTTGGCACGCGGCACATTTTTTTATTTGCTGCCTCCTCTTGTCAATCGTACAAATCTGTGTTTTGGTTTTGTAGGTGGGACATTTAAAGATGTCTCCAGACAGATCAGATGTTGAACTACTTGGAGTACATGAGCATGAACATCACTGTAAAATTCATTGCACTGGTATTTAAAATTTGATTTGACAAGTCTAATGCGAAAATGACCTTTTTACTATATTTTGCTGATATGGATCTGGTCTGCTTAACTTATTAATATACAACATTTATTAGGTGCACATTGCTTGTGCCAAGTTGGACCTCCTGTTGCCTTCAGGACTGCCTTAAGTCTTCATCACTTAGAAATGAACAAAGCATTGCTCTTCACACCACTCCTGCTCATGTTCAGCGTGAAACCATTCTGAGATTGCTGTGCATCAAAATTTCCAGTAGACCAGCAAATTTTGATATTCTTGTATCTGCTCATCCTGCACCAAGGCACTTTGTATTGTCTTGTTGCTGAAAATGTGCTATATAAATAAAATTACCTTACCAACAGGTATTTATTTTTTAACAAATTTCTAAAAATATGAGTATTCTCACAGTTAAGACCTGGGCTCAACTGTGATTAACATGAAAAAATCAACTTTTTTTTTTTTTTTTTTACAGAACTCAAAACAAAACAAAAAACCATCCATTAATTCCTTAGCTGCTTGTGTATGGTCAAGACAGATTACTATTCAGATGCCAAACATAGATTAGTGTCCTGTAATGCATGTCCTTGTTTCTACAGTGAATCTGTGATGAATTTAATGCATCGGTATCACCTTGGTAGATAATTTCGTTGCAGCAAGTGCTCTTTATAAAATATGCATGAAATGTCTGTTAGTTACAATATCTTCTGGATTTGTGGTCTGAATCCAGGGAGCGAATGGAGGCGATGGAGAAGCAGATAGCGAGCCTGACGGGGCTGCTGCAGAGAGTACTGACCAGAGCGCCTGAAGCTGAAAGTCCGTAAGTGAAACATGCTTTTGCAACGAAAAAAAAAAGAAAAGCAAGCGTGTGTGTTTACATTAACCTTTGACAGGAATAAATCTGTACTTAACATGTGATGGAACATGTAACGGATCCTTATCGGCTTTGTTTTGCCAGGAGAACTTTTTTTTTTTTTTTTTTTTTAATAAAAAAAAAAGAAAAAAAGAGAAAGTTTTTCCCCCTTTCAAAAAAAGAAGGCTGTTTACATGATTTGTTGATGATACTTGGACTTTTCCGTCTTGCAGGGAGAAGCTCGAGTCGGCCAGTGACTGTTCAGGAAATGACCGTAAGTAATCCCTGCTTCCACCTAGTCAAACCTCCAGTGCTCATCGCTGCAACCTCCTGCTGGCCACATAAATTAGCTTTTCTTTCTTTCAGAACAGCCGCCGTTTCATTTTTATCTGCTTATGTCACATGTGATTGTTTTTAATGGCTGTCTTCTTTATTTTTGTCTTATTGTATTGCTGGCTTTCGCTCTTGCTGCTTTGTAACTGCTGCTCATTTTGTTTTAGCTGGACAAACTAAAAAAAAGAAAGGTAGCTACAGTTTGTGTTCCTGAAGTGTCTGAAACGTGTTCCCCTGTCTGCCCAACCCCTGAGTCCCTCATTATTATCCTTTTCTTGGAGATCCATTTGCTTCCAAATGGTCTACATAATTTCCATGTGTTGTCTTAAAAAGACCTGCCTCTCTGACAACTGTTGTCTTTCAAATTTTCCTTGTTTTTTTTGTGTGTGTTTAAGGTAGAGTTCATGGAGTTGCATTAAATTGACTCAGAGTTTTGTGAGCTTCTGCCTTTTTTTTTGTTGTTGTTTTGAGTGTTTGGTAAATATTACAATATCCACTGATTTTTATGGTTAATTTGTTGCAGTGTAGTTACAATTGCATCTCAATAAATTCTTTCATCTGTCCATTTACCTGTCTCTTTACTTCCGTTCCTCGCCAGTCTATTAATTCACCCATCCATCTTGTAATTTTAATCCAACCATCTTCTAATTTTTATTTATTCCATCCATTCTGTAACTTTTATCTACCGGTTCTGTCCATCAGTCTATCTGTAAATATTCCTGTCTCTCCCATCGGATTCATTTCTCAGTTTGTTCATCCATCCATTTTGTAATTGTAACTTTTCTGTTCATCTACACTTCAATCCATCTGTCAGCCTGCTTATAATCATCCATCCATTCTAGACTGATGGTTGTCAGAGTTGACACCTATTAAACACAGCACATAACGCAGAAAAGACAAGAGAAAGTTAGATTCTGAATACTCGCGAGGAGAACAGACAGAGATGTGCTTTCAGTTACAAATCTCCTACTGCTCTGAAGCACATTTGCCTGCCCCTCTCTTTAGGATCCCTAATCACAGAGAGCGCTGTAACTCTAAAGGGAGGGGGAAAGACACTTCATCACACAGTCACAGCGCCAGATTATCACTAACTAACAACACAATCTATCTCGCACTAGCTTATCCAGTTCCTGACCCAGGATCAAGCAGGACAAGTTGTACATCTTCACGGCGATGGTTTTATAGCTATCTAAGAGGTCAAAGCAGGGCGTTCTGTGAAGAGCTGCTGTCACTGCTCTTCTTCAGAGAGGCCCTCTGAGAAAGGAAATCAGAGTGATTAACAATACAGAAACATTTCTTAAAACATATGACTAAAACAAATAAGTAAGAATACATAAACTAAGAACATAATAAAGATATAACAAATAGTTGATAATAATACAATTTACCTAACAATGGTCAATAAGAAAAATGATCTTGGCTCAGGCTGTAATCTGTGGACTCTTTGTTTCTACTTAATCTAAAATATTTCAGTTCTGCATCTTTATCTGGAGCACTGAGGCCTCAGACAGAAATTTGATGTTTCTCTCCTTGTGCGTCATGATTTATCAGACGTCACAGTGGCTTCAGCTCTTCTTTGTGTAGCTTTTATCATAGAAAGTTTAGTCAGTTAGACAATGTCACCTTGCCTGCAGAGACTTTGTGACTGAAGTGTTTAAAATATTAATTTGATTTCAGACCTTGCTTCATTTTTTAAATTTTTTTTTTTAGGTTTAAGTTAATTAAAGTCAGCTTAAATGCAACTCTGTTCTGACTTTCTGTGTTCCTGTTCTGCATGATTCATGTAACCCAACACACCAATTACTGTGGGAGCTTAGCTGTCATTGTCATTTCAGAGGATTATCAGATTTGGAAGCTCTCATGCATTTCGGTTGTCTCTGGACGTTGTTATAACGAGACACTTGAAAATGTTCTTCATTATTGACCTATTTGTCCCTGAAGCCCTCCCATGTTTATTGTTCTGCGTCCCCTCCTGACCTTCAGCACTGATGGATGTTGTCCTGTTTAAATATTTCTAGCAGCAGTGTTCTGCTTCCAGTAGATTAACCTATCGTGATTTTAACATTTAATCTTTAAATCTTTATTTAAAAAAATGAATAAATTCTTTGGGACTATTTCTATCAGCTCTGAATTTTCCCTCAAATGAGCCAAAGCATAAAGGAGCGTTCGCTAAACTTGCATTTTTGTTTGCGTTGATCAGCTCTCACACCATCTGCTCCCCTGGCTCTGATGCCACCTCCATGTTCGGGGGCCAACCAGCCCGTAGCCGTGTCCCGTATGCAGATGCAGCTCCACCTCCAAGGCCTGCAGCAGAACACCAATGCCCTGCGCAAGCAGCTGTCGCAGCTGCGCAACATGCAGGTGTGGTTGTGGACTGAAAACAGCTGTTCAGTGTTGGGACTCCTTTTTGTTGCCAGTTCTTAAGTACTGTAACACAGTTACAAAACTTATGGAATAACATCATTGGGTCAATATTAAGTAAATAAATGAATGTGGAAACATTCAATGATGATTAAATAATAATAAGTTTCATTTTGTTTGAATGAGCAAAACAAAAATACAAAAACATTTAAAATTAAATTGAGAATGTATGGGGGGGAAAAAGTCATAATTACATAAGACTGTTAAATTTATTGTTGGGTTACTTTTAAAATTCCTTATAAAATTGAGCAGCTTAAAATTAAAACTCCTATAGTCCTAATACTATATATCTTTGGACCTCGTACATCTTGCACAAAAATTCTGTTTCATCTTCAGGTCTTGCAAAAACCAGTCAGTTCCTCCCTCCGGCTGTCTCTGGTTAACACAATGAACACTTTTCAGCCTGAGTACTGCACAATGAAACAAAACAGTCAGGTTTGCACTACCATAAGATGCCTTAAAAAAAATATATAGACACTTTCACTAACGAATCAGAATTTAAAGCACCTAATGGAATGGGTAGAGCTCGTCTCAGGAGTTACTACTGCTATAAATATTTATGCTTTTAAGAACTGACATTTTTTCCTAATTTGTAGTCTTTTTTTATTATTACTTAAAATACTCAATTTCTAAAAAAAACTAAGTAAAAAGACGTGTTTTTTCAGCTGGAGAACCAGGACTCCGTTCTGTCTCTACTGCGTCAGACTGAGTCTGAGCTGAGCCTCATGATGCTGGACGCCATGCGACCCCAGGAGGACCCGCTCCAAAGACAGCGGCTCCTAGTGGAAGAGGAACGGCTGAAGTACTTGAACCAGGAGGAGCTGCTCATCCAGCAACTGCAGTGAGTTCAGAGCACAAATGACAGTTTGATCAGAATAAAAAATGCAAATAAAGAAATGGAAAGCGTTATGTTAAGTCCATATGTCTGATTTGAAATTGTTTTTATTGGTCTGATTTAATATTCTAATTTTAAATGACAAGCTTTTATTAGCTGTAAATGGAAAATTATAATTAACAGAAATAAGTTTTCAAGTATACATCGGAGTGTAAATGTTTATCATGAGTTTCACTCGGTGACAAAACTTCCTGAAATGACACCCCACAACACTTGTAGTTATTTTGGCAGCAAATGGGGATTCTACAAAATATTTACTAAAAAAGGGGTTTTACTTTTTTTTCTTTGGGATTTGTGGGGGGTTTAAATGGAGTCACATGTTGAAGTTTTATTTCCAGAATTCCTTAAATGAAATGTTGAAGAAAATATTTTTATTTTTAGATGCTGACGAAACATGTTAACGTTCAGATCTGAACATTTATGACTTTTATTTCATTCTGTTGTGCAGGGTTTAGTTTAATTAGTTGCAGGCATGTTTGTTTTCTCCTTTTTTTTTTTTTTTTTTGCATGTCTCAATGATTATGAAGCCCCTGGAGAGTCAACGGTGGCTGTAGGTTCTAATTAGTTCCTTTTCTGTGTAAACCCAGATGTATACAGTAATTGCTGAACACATAGCAACTGGTCTGTAAAAGAATTTTTTTTTTCTTTTTGGTCCGTTGAGAAAATCATGTTGAATGTTGTGGAGGTCTCGTCTTAAACACTGAGCCACATTTATTCCTGAGGGTATTTGTTTTTGTTGTTTCACAGCGACCTGGAGAAATCTGTTGAGGAGCTGCAGAGGAACTCGTCTGTCAACCACGGCCTGGTGACGGAGCAAGAGGTGGAGCAGAAGAGCAAAGAGCTGAGGATGTTGGGAGAAACTCTCGCTGAACTCAAAAGTAGGTGCAGCTTTGCAAATCGGTTGCTTTCTAAACCCAGTGGATGTTCAGGATCCAGCTGAGGTTGATAAGAGAGTATCATGATGAGTGAAAAGAAGTGCTGTAGTCTATTGCAGCGTCTTAAAAGTTTTTTTTTTTTTTTTTGAAAGGTACTTTAAACTGGTGAGACTAATCCTATGGAATAACATAGTCTTATAAATATTCAAAATGAAATATGAAATGACATGTTGGTTTTAGTTGGAGGTTGTGGTTCACGTGTGAGCAATTCAACATTAATATTTATGGCTCTTCCTACCATTTAATTGCTGTTCATGAAGTTTCAGCTTTGGCCTCTTGCCTTGCTGCCCTGACCTGTGTACTACTCTCTGTTCACTGACTATTAATGAGTTATTTTGAAGCTCAGTGGGGTTCATTATAGCGGAGTGTTATATCTGAACACTTGTTACCATGTCCAACAGATCCTACAAATGTGAGGAAGAAATTACCCTGAAAAAAAAAGCGAAATCCAAATATTTAAGAGTCGTCTGTTTGGGATGACTGAAATTAGCTTTGCCAAAGTTAGTGGATAAAGTGAAGGTGAGCTCTGTTCATTATTATAAGATAGACAGATATTCACAAAGCTCTGGTACCTGAACAGGTAAGGTATCCCATTTCAGCTATCTATCTGCTGAGATTTGTTGGACTTTAATAAATACTCCAGAGTTCTTTCTTTCTCTTATCAAATCCTCGGTTACCGCAAGTCCATTCCCATTTCTTTGAGTCTTGTTTACTTACAACTAAGCAAACTTCTCAGACAGAACTTGTCGCTGGGTGAGAGGATTGTCTGAATTTCATTCCCTGCCCCGTTAGCTTTTTGACTTGATCTTGAATTAGCTGAAGATGACGAATGGATGGATGTTGTTGGGTTTCAAAGTAAATAACTTCCACAGAGACAACCATGGGATGAATCTGTTTTTAAAAATTTGGAGATGCAAAGCTGAGATGGTGCTGACTGCATTGTATGTTTTACTGAATACGATGCATACATTGAAAAAGTAATGTGTGATTGGATTGTTACAAATGTGAAAACAATCCAATTGCTTACATTAATGATGGCCAAGTCGATGTTAATCATCTCTGAGATTTTGGCTATTGATTTTGATATCCTGGTTTTTGAAGAACTTAAAAGCACCTATCCTAATCTAATTACTGATTTATACAAAAATCAAAAAAAAAAAAAAACGATATTAATTGGTGAGACCTCATGTTGTTTAAATTTCTAATTAAAGTAGGCCAAGAATACAAGCCTGCTCTACCCTTTTCTAATAACATGACGTACGGGTTTCTCTCTTCATTTATCTCCTCCCCTTCTCTTCCTCAGACCAGTTCCCCAGCCTGCAGAGTAAGATGCGAGTGGTACTGAGGGTGGAGGTGGAGGCTGTTAAGTTCCTAAAAGAGGAGCCTCAACGCCTGGAAGCTCTACTGAAACGCTGCAACACCATGACTGATGCTCTCAGCACACTTCGCAGGTATTCACATCAAATGCTCCACTTGTTTTTTTTTATCAGATGGTTTCTTACTTTGATGTTAAACCAGTTTGGCTCTTGCAACACATTTCCGAATATGGAGCTTTTGTGCGTTTAATTTGAAAGCAACCAAAAAAAAAAAAGAAGTGGAACCATATCAAAATTATGCCCACACACAAAAGTAGAGTATGGAAACCTTACTGTTTCCATAGTAGTTAAAGGAAAAGTAGTCTGCCATGTGCAGATGAAAACATATATTATATCAGTGGTTCCCAAACTTTTTCTCCTGGTTCCCCCCAGTGGTTTCCAAACTACTTCTGGGCCCCTGTTCTATCAGATAGCCATACGATGTCAGGATGGCCTACATGCAGTTAGTACGCATGCCCGCGCATTAAGAAGTCCGACCGTCAGTGGAGTTGTCAGTTCAGCATACGCAACAAGTTATGACGAAAATAAGTCATTAAATTGTTTTCATTGATAACTGTATAGATATACATGTGTTGTCGTGGTTTCAAAGTGTATTTAAAGCAGGTCTGGCTGCAGTGAACTACAACACACGCCCGTGTAAAACTCATTAACCTACTTAACCGCTAAGTCAGGATGCCACACAGCCGTTCATAACAAAGTGTATGATGATCTACGTCATGATTCTATGTTGCTGATTAAATAAAATCATATGGTAATGACTGCTTATACATGTCAGAGCTAAGCGTAGGACTATCTGGCAATGTAGGCTGATCTGACAGAACACCCTCACTATGGATTACAAATAGTAGCTGTCTAGTTGAACGACGTGTGTGAGCGAGGTGGGGGGGGTATGGGGGGCCGTTTAGGACAAAATCTACGTTTTGTCTCTCACACACTACCAAAAACTCACGCACACTCAAAAAATACTCAAATTGCGTATACACACTACTAAAATGTCACACGCACACAAACGT
>NW_015112699.1:489379-586493 GCF_001443285.1 Poecilia latipinna | reverse complement strand
TCAATTCTGCCAACTATTGCCATATTCAACTCCTTAGATTGGCAACAAGTAGCTGACCCCAGTGCTCATTAAAACACCTGGTTTGTTGGGCAGATTCTCTTGTCTAAAAAAGGGTAATTTCCATGTAGGCCAAATTAATTGTAAGGACATTTATGAGTACCAATTTCTCATCATTGTTCTCAAATTGTGTACATTAAATTACAGAAATTCAAACCTATCTTCTGTTAAGTTAATGCCACGGTGATGAAAGTGCCACTTTTGCGAATAATGCTCTTATTCCCGAAAGCCGGATTACACGGTTTATCTTCTTTTCTGCTTCAGCAGATTTTTACTGCAATGAAGTAACTGAAATTACTGAGCTATCTTGTCAGTTTTAGGTCAGATACAGATCGGGGTTTAAGGGAAACAGCGTAAGAATTCATTTTACCTGCTCAGACATAATTTGAGCTTAGCTTTGAAACTTTCCTCAAACATCATAAAAAAAAAAATAATAGAAGATTTACTTATGACAGCAAGTGACTTAGAAGTCTAATATTTTAGGTTGCATAAAAGTGAAGACACATCCTTGCCTCCTTAAAATATTTCCTGTTGGTGATTTGTTGGACTCATTCCACGGCTCTGGATTTGACTTAAAATAATATTCAGATTCAAATAGAAGGCTGCGGAGAAACAGGCCATCCGAAATGCTCTACTTATTGCCACTGCTGACCCTAAAACAGATAAGACATAAGTCACTGAAACTAACAACCAGAAACCTCTGGATGTTTCTGCTCCTCGTTCTAATCTGCTAATCCCGATTCCTGACAGCTCAAAAGGGACGATTTGGAAGCTAAATGAGCTTTAATGCTTAAAAAAACAATAACGCCATTCAGTTGAGAAAGTTGATTTCCAATAAGAGAGAGCACATCTGACAGTGCGGCGGAGGGTTCTGAATGGAGAGTCGTGTTCTGCTCACAGCTTCGGCGTTCAATCTGCACCAATCTGTACTGTAACTAGAAAAATGCTGCTCTTGGGAGGCAGCGTCAGGATGAATTACCTGCAAGTCCACCTTCTCCTCAGGGCCGACTGAAAGCATTCCTCCATTTCTACCAAAAGGTGCTGCCTCAAGCGCCGAAGATTTCTATTAGCAACAAAAACAGGGGTGTGTGTGGGGGGGTGGGGAGGGTTGTTGTTACTTTGTCCCAGAAACACCAGACTATTGCTGGAATACTAACAAGTCTGGCTGCAAGATTTTTGCATAAAATTTAAAATTCTGATAGAGAGGCAAATATCGATTCCATTCAAATTGTAAAACAGGACCCTAATCCTTTCTTTATAAAGCATTTGGTTGGGGCGGTCTGGAGCTAATCTATTCTGCCCCTTTAACATTTCTATCAGTGGACATCCCTGACCTTTGCTCTCTGTTTGCCACTCTGACTTGTAAAGGTTTTTCAAATCTATCAGGTCAGGGATTCCCACGGCTTTCCTTAGCTGAACTCAGATTTTCAGATTTACTTCTGCCACGATTATCATGCAAATTCACATCTTTGATTTTCTTCTGCTGTAGCCTTTTTTTTTCTTTTTTTTTTACTACTTTTGAGGTATGTCTTGAACTCAAGGTGATGCAGGAAAGAAATTCCTTTTCATCTTCAGTTTTCTGACAGAAGTTTGTTTATGATTAAAAACTCTTGATGTCACTCCATTAACAAAATGTCTTGAAAGGGAGTAACTCGAGCATATGCACTATGGGTAGTGTGTTCTTTTGGTGATGTGTGGCTTTAGTTTAGTTTAGTTTAGTTTAGTTTAGTTTAGTTTAGTTTAGCTTAGCTTAGCTTAGCTTAGTTTAGTTTAGTTTAGTTTAGCTTAGTTTAGTTTATCCACAATTAGCTGTTGCTGTTTTTACAGCTGCCCATGCATCACATGTTTGTCCAATTTTAGAAATGTGAGTCTTGTTATATTTCTTCTTAACTTTTGGATAAATTTCTTAACTGGGCCAGGACAGACACATAATGTTTAGCTTTTTTTGTAGCCATCTCCTGACTGATACCTTTATATGATCATTTCTAACTTTTCTACAAACTATCTCTTTAGCAAAAAAATCACAATGAACACATTTTATTGTTTTTTTTTTGTTTGTTTGTTTTTATTTTGAAGCACTTCATTACAATTTACAGCAGTTTGTAGTGTTGTACGTTTACTTGTTTATCTGTATTTTTTAGTGTTACACCGTATTTGTAACCTAGCCTTACGTTTGTGTGTTCATGTTTCTGTCCTTCCTGTCGTTTCCCAGCTAGTGGAGGCAGATTACTGGACATCCTAATGGTTGCTGCCAGTTTCTTTCTGATAAAAGGGGTGTTTTTTTTTCCCTTCTGATTCTGTTGCCTAAGACACAGCGTGAGGCGAATTCAATCAAAGTAAAAATAATTATACACTCTATTGACTTCCTTATCTGCAAAGTGCATAAAATGGCCTTTCATATTTACTAATTTACCAAGTCTGATGTATTGAATTGCATTGCCTCATAATGGGATTGATTTGGACTGGGGTTTTGTTTTTTTGTTTGTTTGTTTTCATATGTTTTAGCTGAACTTGTCCAATAGCATCCTGAGATGGCTAGCGGCTTTAATTTGCTCAGAACATAAAAGGAAATTCAATCAAGCTTGTATGTTTTGTGTTACTGAGAGAAGCAAACGCATTACCATAAGAAATGCAGCCTCACTGTGTTACAGACTTCTAGTCTGGATTCTGTCGGTAATTACCGACTTTGGAAGCAGGCTGACTCTGTAAGGAGCTGCTTCTCTCTTGTTCATGTGCCTTCTGTCTCTTCTCCTATCCGGCTTGGCTCAAATTAAGACATTACTCCACTTGCATTTCACTTGAGTGTCAGTTAGAAAAAAAAAAAGACCACACACTTCCATTCTGCTTTACTTGCTTCATGTGAGGAAATATTGCTTTGAGCTAAGGTATTAAAGTTGAAACCAATACACAGCAGGAAAACATCCATGACCAGAACGTACGGGATGAAAAATGAGCACAGAAATGTAGCTGAAAGAATCGAGCCGCTTCTGATGAAGCAGTGGAACGTTTTTGTAGACAATAAAATCGGTTTGAAAAGTGGCTCGCATTTACTCTGCTCTTAGATTTCATCATTCGGGGATGTTTTAGGAGTGAATGGAGTTCTTGTTGCAAAGCTCGCCTTGCTTTAGTCACGCTCCACACACTGACATCGCTTCTGAATCCGGAAACGTATATTGTATAGAGAAAGTTAAAGTCTTAATTAGTCTGTAAGAGTGTGGTTGGAGGATCTGAGCTGTAGAAGCTTGCAGGGAGAACACAGTGATGCAGAAGAGCATTAATCATTTTGTCAGTGTCTTTAAAGGGCCAGAGGAGGCCTAATATTAGACATTTGTCTCAGCTGAAGACACTCTGCTCCTTTGCTTTCTCGTTGCATTTTTGTAACCTACTAAAAATGCCAAGCTGTTCGGCGAAATCTGCGAATGACGCTAATTCATCTTAGCTCTCAAACACTCTTGATCTTTATGTTTGTACAATGCACAGGTCAAACATGCTCGGCTTTGCTCCGAATTCATGGCTTTGAGGGAAATGTGCGTGTTAAATACTGTCAGAAACTGATACCGCGGGACGGTTCACAATAGCGATTTTAGAGAATGGAGCATATCGTTCAGCCAAGCTCTCCTCGGGCTTCACATGTCGACCCTCAAACTCCACATAATTTAAAAGCCTCCGAGCCACAAATTAAATAAAAAGAAAAAAAAATTGTACCCCAGATTTCAAGTCTAGCATGAGTAATGTCTTCAGTCTGGTCCATACGTGCCTTCTTCATTTAAGATTCGATGCACTTAATGTGTCTTCTTAGCCAGTGAATAAATCTGCAAATTAATGTTTGTTTTGATTGAGGGCAGCTTGACAAACACTCAAGAATGTTTTCTTGAGAGAAGACCGTCGGTTGTCGTGCATCAAGTTTATATTTAGAAAGCTGGAATGTGATGCAGGAAGAATGGCAGACAGATTTTTTTTTTCTTCCACTGAATGAAAAAAACATAATACATATTTTTTTTCCTCACTTCCTGAGATTAAATCAGACTAAACTTTTCTAATTTAGGTTTATGTCTTGTTCTTATTTTTGTATTCCACTAATGCAAGTGTGTGTTTCACCTTAAAATTCAGAACTTTGCATTTTTCCTCAAGCCTAAGATGATGTTGATACATTTATGTGTATCTGATGTTAGCTGTATGTGAAATTATTTATGTTTCAGTTTGCTGAAATAAGATTAAACTTTTGTTGGGCAACTTAAAACTAAAATGATTACAATATTTGTTCTTTCAGCTGAGTCTGATTTCCCTGTAAAGAGCTCCTGAAGAATTGTTTCCAGACCGTTAAACAACTCAATTAATTCCTTCAGCAGAGATAAAACAAGGACTCCAAACTCCTGAAGTATTGGATTTTATGTCCCTGCATAGCAACTGTGCTTGCACTTTATCTTGAATAATAGTCTTTCTTTTACAATTGAAGGTCATGTAATGAAAACCTCACAACAAACTCAAACCAATAAAAGAAAAAAGAAAGCGTACAGACTGTGGTGTGCTTTCAGTTCCATTTAGGTCAATTTCAGACCTTTCAGAAACATCCCCAGCAGCTTAACTGTTTACACTTCAACATAAAGTGCAATCCAAATGAAATGAAGTCACAGAAACAAAAACGCTGCCAGACCATTAGCATTATTTTAATGTTCCCTGAATAAATAAAATGCTAATAATGAAAGCGGAAAGGATGGACGACAAAGTGACCAAAGACTGCAGTGCAGATTGGATCTCTGCGTTGTGTGTGTGTGTGTGTCTGTATATGGGGGAGGGGGGGAGAGAGAAAGGCTTCAGTGCCTGAATCAGCTGTGCACTTCATTTAGTGAGTATCTGATTTATTATGACCACCCTCATCAAATGGCTCTCCATGTTATACATTCATTTTGTGAGGAATAATTGAAATGCCAAGCAGTCTGACTTGTGGAACAGATGGCTGTGCAGTCTCTGAAAAAAAAAAAAAACCACCAGGTTTTATGCATACTCCCCAGTTTGATTTTAATGTTAGTTGGGAGGTATGTGCACAAGACTGAAAGGATCTTAATCTGACCTGGAAGGGAAGCCTCCTTTCTTTTTCCTTTTTTTTTTAAAGCAATTTACAAGAAGGCCAGGAGCTGTGAGTGTCCGACAGGAAGATGGTCATTGGCCTCTGGGCTTCGTTGAAGTCTAATCAGCGGACAGCAGGGAATGTCGAGAAATAGATCCGCTCTCTGCCAGCGGAGAGCCATGAAATATTAATCCTCACCTCTTTCCTGACAGTGAGCAATAGTCTTACGGCTGGTGTGTGTGTGTGTGTGTGTGTGTGTGAAACTCCATGTGCGTGTGTCCAACTTTGTATTTACTCGTTTGCTAAAGATGGCAAAAAACGGAAAAGGTAAGACTTTGTGTTTTAGTTATATTACATGACGAAACGACTCCAAGAGTAACGTCAGTCTCGTTGCACAGACTCGCACTAATTACAGGCGAATTCTGGAGCAGAGCTGGAGAAAAAATAAATACAAAAATCCTTGAGATTTTCAGCTCAATTAAGATGGCAAACTGAAGCGGTGAGTGTTTTTCTTGTTTTCCTCCAAACCGATGAGCTCTCCCTGGAATGTCTGCACAGCTGAAGGCGGCGGAGGCAAAGAGTTAATGTTGCAACATGGAAGCGAGGCAGTGTTTCACTTTAGGGACACACTGGGCACCACTGAGACCTCAAATGACGTGATAAATATATTTCCAAGCAAATAAACCTTCCCTTAATGGCATTGTGGAGCCATAACGGCAAACTGGGCACGGGAGTCAAATGTCAGCATGACCACAGGGTCATGTTTTTCTCAGATGATCTTTCATGCTTTTAATGACTTCTAACTGTTTGATCAAAATGGGGGAGATGGGGCAAATAAACATACTTTTGAAATTAAATTCATCTGTATGCAATGCATTGACACTGTAATACTTAATTTATGCAAAGTAAATCTACAATGTGTCAAAGAAAGGCTAATTTAATTGATCTGTTGTTGTTGTTTTTTTTTTTCATTTGATAGCTAATGTAACAAAAGAGTTTTTTAATGGGCTTTGACAGAGAAAATATGAAAGAAAATAAAGTTATGAAGTGCAGAATCTGAAAACAGTTCAGCGTTTTACCAGCTCAAGGCAGAAAGTTGTGAGACAGTCGGACGGTTCTGTTTGTCTACAGGCTCTAGAGGATGTGAGGAGTCTGAAACCATCCAGAGCCCCGGCCCCTCCAGCTCCAAAACACATCCACTCCAATGACCCTTTCAGCTCCCCTCACTATCCTCTCCAGGAACTTCTATCATTTTCTTTAAAAACAGATCCTTGATTGTAATAGTGGGTTAAATCTGTACCTTTTGGCTGTTGTTTTTATTGTTTTTTGGGGGGGTTTTTTTGCACATCTAAAACATAAAGAAATCTCTCGGTGTTGCCTCTTCATGTTCCTTGGGTTCTGTCTGGTATCATTTGAGCAACACACAATAAAGTGAAGCGTAAATGTACTCTCCAGCCGACAGTCCTGAAATAGAGGCAGCCGTGGTCAAAATAGCAAAGAGGAAAAGTGACTAATGGCATTGGAAGAATATGAGGAACGGACAAAGCCCCGCAAGATAAAAGTGGTCCATTAATGTTGAACTAAGCTGTATGGGCCAGAGTTTATGAATTAGCAAGAAAGGAAGATGAGGAAGATCAGTTTTTATTTTTTAAAGAAAGAGGCTGGAATTAGTTAGCTTTCTGAGACAGATTCATGTGATGTTCACACTCTCTGCCACTATATACGTCAAAACAGATGCATAATAACTACTGTGCCCATTAAGAAGTAAGAAAAAAGATAGGTGACTTTTTTTTTCTTTTTTAATAATCATGTGTCCTCTATTACCACGGCAGACATCTTTTTTTTTAAACGTATCTTTATTTTTTTAATTATTATTATTATTATTATTATTATTATTATTATTATTATTATTATTATTATTATTATTATTATTTCCATATTACGAGAAGTGGCTATCCAATTTTGCATCGCCCGTATAATATACAGTCCCACGGAGGATTGAGTGGAAAAAGATGAAAATGAAGAGTGTAACAATACCCAAGCTTATTTGAGGGGTGGCTGAGGAGGGATGTGTTGGTGCTGGGGGATTTCAATCCCCACGAGGTTCTAATCTTGTTTGGTCCATGAGCACAAGCTCGGTTCAAACTGAAAGGCTCTTTCCCCGCTCTGCATGCAGGGAAAAGCAGACGAGTGGCTTTCTCCTGGTCTACTGAGATGTTCCTCTATTTTATAGACTGTTTGTCACAGGGGGGGAGTGGGCTGTTTTCTATGACTAATCCAGCTATAAACAGCTCTTCTGACATACCTTATTTGGCTCTGCTTTGTTGCTGTTCCATCAAAAATAAAGCTGCAATAAATCATTGCACGTGTGAATCCCTCCCCCCCTGTTTTTTTTGTTTTTTTTTTTTACATGCAGATTACAACGTGTACGTCTAAATAGATTTCAATGTGCCGCCATGAAGTGAGCAGCATTTACCGAGCTCTGGGAGATTTATTATCTATTATTTTTATGTTTGTCATCCGTGGTAAAACGGTGCTGCAGTAATTTGTCTTCAGAGCTCTGCGTTTCAGTGTGTGTGTTTGGAAAGAAATATATTTAAAAAAAAAAAAACAGGTTTCAGCAGCATTCACCAGCAACTGTGCAGGGTAACTGTGTGGGAGGAAAAATGAAAGGCAGAAATCTAAATGTGTCTGACACAGCGTCCACCAAGCCTCGGCGGATCCCTCTGAGAACTCTGGGTAGACAGGCTGCAGGTATGCGAAACACAATTCAGAGGTGCTAGAAGCATTAAAAATAAATATTACAGAAAGAAAATCAAGCCAGAGGCGGCGAGAAGCACATTAACGTAATGGCAGTCGGCTTGAAAGATTCCCTCATAATGCGGCCCGTTTCTGTGTGTCTCTTACGGATCGATGCTGAAAACAGAAGTTGTATGCCACGAAGGGACCCAAAGTGAGCTGGTTTTTTTTTTGTTGTTGTTGTTTTTTGTTTTTTTCTGAGAAATGTCACGAACTCTTAAAAAAAGAAGGGGAGGGTGAAAGTGGGGGGGGGGGGTTCATATCCTTTTAGCTGCAAGGGGCAATCTCCCTCAGCAGAGCTGCTCCTTGAGGCTCAGCAGGAGTACAAGAACAACAGCTAATCAAAGCGTCTCGTTCTGATGGCTGCTGAGAGGAAGAGGACTCCTGCCTCCTCGCACCTTCATCTGCTGGGCGAAGAGCTTCTTTCCAGAACTCCCATCAATCAAACAAAACAATTGAAGCTTTTCATTTCTGCCTGATAAGATCTGCATTGACCCGCCATCATTGCCAGAGTATGCAAAAAAATATTGGGCCTGTGAGAGCATGGGTGACATTTAAAGCAGTTGCCTCACTTAGTTTTTTTTTTTTTTTTTTTACACCCCTCCCTTTCATATCTGAATGTCATCAGGCTTTCTAATCAGAGAATCGTGTTTAGGCTCTCTCTCATTTTGACAAGTTCAACTTCAGTTGCTTTTTTTTTTTTTTTTTTTAAGCAACCTGTTATCAGCCTCGGTAGCTGATTAGTGAGTTTGTTAAATAATTATCCTCTTTGAGGGAACCTGCTTAACATTCAGACAGGTCACATTCACATCAATGAAGCACTATTAGGATCTATTAGTACGAAACGAGACATGCGTTGCAAATTGAGTACACGGTTTAGGGACCTCAGCAGTGGCTGAATCAGATTTGATAATCGAGCATTAAGTCGTGTAGCAATTCATTAAGTAAGACAACAAAAACGGATGTGTAGCTCTACCTCTACTGGATAGATTCAGTCGATCATTTCCAGTCACGACACTGAGTTCGCAAAATCAGTATCAAAACATCGAGGCACACATTTTATTTTCTGAAGCCCCGACATAAACTGAGAACAGAAGCTTCCAAATCATTAATCCCTTTCTCTTGCAAGCTGTCGCTGCAGCCCAACAGCGATCGACGAGAAGCTTCACAATAACATTAAAATGCAAAATAAGTGCCACTGCAATGATGCACAACATGGGAGTTTTGTGACCTTAGGTAATATGGCTCCCCACTCAGGGAGCCGTAGTGTCAGGGGGCGGAATAAGGATCTGTTTGTTGCTTATTATGTAGAGTTTAAGTACAATATGTAGTGCTAGTTAGATCTGGACTACATTTCATTGCAGACTGTCATTACCAACTGTTTAAAATCAATTTATCAACTAATTTTTAAATTTTATATCTATGTAAAACAAAACAACATCTTATTTATAGTATACTATAACATAAATACACTAACTAGTTTTTGTATTTTAATTTTTGGAATTCCACTTTTTTTTAAATACCTTAAGTGGATAAAGTAGAACACTGATCATTCAGATAAATAAATAAATGAATAAATAAAAATAATGTCCTAAATATTTTAATATAAAACCTAACAGTGGAATTACTAATATTCATTAATTTATCAAATCTAAATTTGGGTGTGTTATCTGTACAATTAAATTAGAATGGGATGTAGTAACTTTCTTCACTCCTTATCACAATGATTCGAAGGAAACTTTCGTAAAAAAAAAAGAAAAAAAAGTTTTTAAAAATTAAAAAAAAAAACAAATATTGACAAAAAATATTGATGCCAATGGATAATTAGCTATAGCAGCCCTGATTGATCAGACGTAGCTCAGAAACAAAAATCCTAGTATGGTTATGCCTCAATGTACTATCTCCACACTAAACTGATAAAAAAATAAAACACAACAATCAAAATGTATATTTTCAATAATTTGTGGGCATCTACACAACCTGAAGGTGACACAAGCTGGAAAATTTCAGGATGAATAATAGTTAACTGGGGGGAAAAAATCAGAAAAAACATGAACTGAAATATTTTCTACAGATTTTAGATTCTTTAAAATGCACCTTGGATTTGTGAAACCCCATTAAAAAAAAAAAAAAAAAAAAAAAACAGCAAAAATGACTTAAAGAAATGCCAAACTAAAATGCTTCTAGAAATAGCACCAGATCTTTAAATGTCAACAACAAAAGACGAAAAAATACGACAATAGGGTGGCAAAAGCTGTGTCAGTCCCCTGCCATGCACAGAGAGAAGAGGATCCAAGGGCAAGCAATGGATCACCAGGCAAAGGATTTAATTTGGTGTGCTTGGATGTTGTGACTGGTGCCATTTTGCATTTGTAAGATGAGTCTGCCTCAGACCAGATCTGGAGCAGGGGCCACCCACAGCATGACGGGCCCCACTAGGACAGCTCTGAGAGCCAAAGGAGGGAGACTGTCCACTGGAGAAATGAAAACTGTGCTGGGGTGATGTGTGTGTGTGTGTGTTTATTTTAGCATTTATCTCCTTGTAAGGCCCATTTTTCTCCCATTTTTCATGAGGAATGAGCAGAAGTCCTCTCAAAAGTCATTGTGATGATAGAAAGATGTAATATGTGTGTCTGTGTAAAACAAACACTAAGCTCTTTTCTGTGCATTAACCAGAAATGTTGAAATGATTAATAGAATAAAGCAGAAGCAGAACAAGACTGAGAAGTGTTGCAGCATTTTGCTGTGCAAAGTTTTATCAAGATAAAGTGTCAAATCAAAATTTCTGTGAAGGTCTACGCAGAGGAACCATCTGCCTCGTTATCGGTGCTACCTGTAGAAAGAAGTCAGTACATCATGGTCTTAGTGCCTGAAACCTGGCAAATTGCACATCTGGAAAGGCACCATTAATGTTCAAAGATATAAAACTAGCAAGAGGCGACATATGCTCCACGTTCTCTACAGATTAAAAGCTTTAATAAACGGGGTTGACTTAACGGATTCAATCAAAATTTCACAAAATCATCAAAGCAACCCAGCTGAATCAGGCTGGATTTGAATTCAGATACATTTTACAAAGAGTTTTGTTTCAGACATATTTATCAGAGTTCCCAAAAAATAAAGGCTTCAGGATGAAAATATGTTCATCTGCAAGACAAGAGAAATGACAATGTGTACAAGAGAATGTGTTTTGCTGTTCTATGTCAGAACAAAAGCACCAGTGTTTTTTCTATTTTGGCTTCTCATACCGAGTAGGAAGACTCCAGTTTTTTTTTTTTTTTTTTACATATTTTAAGTATCAGTGTTTTGGTTTGGCAAGCACTTCGAGAGCTCAGATTTTGAGTGTTATTATGTAAATTGTATATTTGAATGCTTAATATAGCAGATGTTATTTGGCCCTATTGGAGAGGTATGACAGAATTGCAACTAGATTAAATGAAAAATGCATTTAAAAATATATATGTATCAGAATTGAAGGACAAAACTTATCAGTATAAGTTTGAAAAAGTCTTTGAACTTGTCTGAAAAAGTCATTAAATAAATTTTCCAACTTTTGGACACATCGGGTCAAGTTTATTTTGATCGTAACATACCAAAGTTTGCTACCTTTAAAATGATCAGTCAAAGTGCAATTGATTTAAATAACATTTACTTGCGCATGTCACACTAACATACAGAGGCAATCATGGTGGTACAGATGAGGACACAGCAGTTGAAGCAAATACTTTGTAAAATCGGCCGATGAACACAGTAAAAAGCTGCATCTCTTGGTCCATACACAACATGAACAGTCTGCTGTGGTGCCACACTTTAAAACGTCACTTTTTCAAACATACTGGAAGCACGACAACCGAAACACAAAGCAGGAAAATTGATTCAAAAATTAAAAAAAAAAAAAAAAAAAAAAAAACAAGAACCTGCCCACAGGTAGGAATAAAGAAAATACGTTCAGGACTCTAAAAAGAAATCAGGCTTCAACTATTTACACAGCAAACAACACAGAAATGGAAAATTTAGATGGAAGCCAACAGCGTAGGATGATTACTACAGAAAACGTTAAGGCTCAAGTATAGCTGCATTTATAGCAGAAGTACGAGGTAATGGGTTTTCACAATCAAACCGTCAACCATAAATTACTTGAAGAATAAAAAGACAGTTATGTTTTAGACTAACCAGTGATTAGTTTCCATTAGCATGTCCCCAGACTGAATGGAAACAAACAGGCTGCCTCCAATATTTAAAGCTCATCAAGACAAGTTGTCCAACCTGATGATAGCATAAAATGTTTCCATCTACAGTTGGTCCAGTCATTAAACTATACCAACAAGTTAAAAAAATTTTTTTTTTTTAATCCTGCCCCCACCCAAAGAAAACTAATGATTTGTGGAGAGATGAGTAAGAAACTATCGTCTAGAGGTGAGAATAGGTTAGGACAGTGACCTGTGCCCTCCCAGGTGGACAACCAGTGCTGAAAACAGATTCTGGAAACCAGAAGAACAATGTGAGAGACCTCAGAAAAAAAAAAAAAAAAAAAAAAACATTCCCAGACTCACACAGCTGTTTTATAATACATCAGACACACCCAACTCAACATTGGTGGATGGAAAGCTGCATGTTGAGCAAAGAAGAACCTGCCTGGAACCAGTTTTACAGTAAAATACAAAACCATGTGGTAGAAGGAAAAAAATATTGAACTTTTTACATTTTTTAAAGGCAATTATAAAAAAAAAGCCTGAGATAAAGCTTGTTTTTTTTTTAATACTTTGCATGTCCCTTTGGAAAGTGTGAACAGTACAACAGCCAAATATTCAAGAAGCAGCGCTGTAAACTGGCCAAAACAATCTGTAGCTACTAGCACATCACACTTCATGCAAAAAAAAAAAAAAAAAAAGAAAAGAAAGCATTTGCTACTTTTTTTTTCCCTCACTGTACAAGTTAAACACAAAATAAAAGAATTTAAAAGTTAATTTACAAAACGGTAAATAAAAACACACTTACATGGAGCAGAGAAGAACAGAAAAAAAACCCACACACCATATAGAGTTCCCACTGTCCAGACAACAAGCTGTGCTCGCCAGCGCCCTCCGGGGGTCACTGAGGAGCAAACAGAGCCGAGGACGACCCGGGGTGAGGGAGTTTGCGTCCTTTACAAGGAGATGCCGCTTTGTTCCAAACGCATAAATGGCTCAACGTACAATACTCAGAATATACGCTTTCGCTTCAGGTAGGAGTCTGCGTAATGGCCGCCGAGGCCTTGGGAATGCTGGCCCACGTAGCCTCCCTCTGGGCTCGGCTCCGGAGACGGGATGAGCCGGGAAAAAACGCGCTTCTGGCTATTCATCGGGGTCTAGAAATAACAGAGGAAAATGGTAAAGAACAGCTTTTTTTTTATAAAACCAACACCTGTAAAGAAAAAACGGTTTGAGACCATCTGCCAATTACCTTCATAACGTTCCCTACGTCTGGAGGGTAGGGGGCGCTGTGGGTTCCTGGAGGCATTCCCACAGCCTGCAGACAAAAAAAAAACACGCATTTCTCACTTACCCTCACACTGCAATGTTAATCATTAAACACTGGCATCCTGTTATTAGCCTCATTCTTCACATCCAGGCACTGACAGGTGATCGATACTTCAAACAGAAACTGATCGGGTTTTGCTGGTTACCTTGTTGAGGTGGGTGGCAGGCGGGCTGCTGGCTTCTGGTCCTGAGCTGAAGTACGAGGAGAGGGGTGGGCTGCTTGGATCAGCGTAGTGGGGAAACCGCTCACTGTAGTCAGGTTGACGGGAAAACTGAAGAAATTCCAACAAAAAAAATAAATAAATAAATAAAATAAAAAACTGATGAATATGCTGAATTCACTTTTAATGAATGAAAAAAAAAAATGCCTTAGATTAGGTTGAAAAAGCTGAACACACACACACACTACCTGCTGACCAAATCCTGCCAAGGCTCCAACGCAGAGGTTCTCCTGCTGTTCGTACGAGTAGGCCAGAGCATCCTGAGGAGAAGCAGCAGATGGGCATCAGACCAAATTACATCATATAGACCCGTAATTGAGCAGCAATGTGCAGAAAGAACCACTAGTGGCCAAGCGACATCTATTCATGTCAAACTCAAACGAAGGGCAGGAAGAGGTGATCACCTGCTGTAGAGGAGGAGGATACTCGGGGCTGTAGGAGTCCTGGTAACGCAGGTTGTAGTTGGGCTGCATGTTGTGATGCGTGTGCTGGTTAGACACGTTGCTTAGTGTTGGCCGCTTCCTGTAGGGGTGAGGCCTGCTGCTCGCTGCTGCAGCGAAGGGAAACATGAGCCCAACGCGTATGGCTGACTGCTTGCCTTGCACATGAACATATTTAAATGAAAAAAAAAAATAAAATGAAATAAAATATGGCATCTCACCTGAAGGATAAACACTGGCATTGAGAAAGGCGCTCTGAGGAAAGTTCATCTCTTTAGGAAGATCCCCTAGCATCGATACCTAGCGGTGAGGAGAAGGGCTTTTGTTCAATTCTCGCACAATTAGACGAGAATTGAACAAAAAAAAAAAATATAAAAATCTACTTTGAAACATACTCCTTGTGCTGTGCGGCCATCTGCCCCCATCATGCCACCCATCAGGGGTAAGGAAATGCCTGGCAGGGAGGGAGAGGGAGTCTGAGGGAAGCCGCACACTGATGTGGGGGAATCCTGCTCCCTCATTAGGCCTCTGCCAAGAGACCCTGGCTTCAGAGAGGGCACAGCCTCCGTCTGCAGAGCCAGACCTGGGACCACACCGCCTGCAGCAATCAAAACAGACCAACCCCAATGAAGAGCTACTGGGATACATGCTAGCAAGAAGTTCTTATTGTTGTAAAACAACAGCATCTGGTGGAAGACATTTCCTCCTTTAGAAAACAAGCACATCAGCTTAAAGAAGGTCCCAAATACAAACAAAATCCTTCTGCATCACAGCTATCCCCTTCTTTGTTGTCCTATCACAAGATCACAGCAAATTACATTCAAGAAAAAGACTTAAAGGGTACGAATACATTGAAGCTACTCAGTATTGTTCCGCTATTGAATGCCGATTCCTGAAGTATGATTAGAACTGATTAATCAGGATATTTCAGCATTGGCAAACGCTAGAAGTGTGATGCATGAATAAGAGGATACAGATGTTTATAATCAGATGAAAAGCAAAAACATGTCATTAGTCGCTCAAGGAGCTCCGGCTGGAAGTGAAAGATGCCAAACCTTGAGGGAGCTCTCCAAGCAGATGGACTCCCTGCTGGACGGGCAGAGCAGCCAGAGGATTGTCCCCGATGAGTCCTGCCTGCTGGCCAAAAGGACAGACCAGTGTTACCACAGGGTCACCCAACATGGCTGCAGCACTCAGAGGAAAAACTGCAGACGCACAGCAACACACTAAAACCAGGTTTTACGTTCACTCACCAACTTCTCCCTCAAATATCAGCGTTTGACAGTCCAGGCGTATAATAGAGAAGCACACCCACAACATCACTCTTCCCGAGAGAGCTTACCGACCACGACAAATCTGTCCCTTTTTACCTAAAAAACGGCTGGAACCCATCAAGCTCCAGCCTCCACCTCACACACCATCATCACTCACACAAACCACAACAGGAATTTATATATTTTTTTTTTTTCTTCTCTTTACTGTGCAGCACCTGAGCCCAGAGAAGATGATTTCCCAGAAAGGCTTGCTAATGGCACAGAGGAGCAGAACAGAGAGGAGGAGGAGGGGTGAAGATGAATCAAACAGAAGATGAAGGAGCAAGAGGAGAGATGGCATCAGGGCGGAGGCCAAAAGGTAAGGGTACCTGCTGGGCTTTAGCTTGGTTCTGGAGGAGCAGCTGCAGCAGGGCCGCCGACAGGGCGGGGTTGGGCAGCAGTGGGATGGCAGGGGCCGC
The DNA here is from genome assembly GCF_001443285.1 of Poecilia latipinna. Classification (NCBI taxonomy): domain Eukaryota; kingdom Metazoa; phylum Chordata; class Actinopteri; order Cyprinodontiformes; family Poeciliidae; genus Poecilia; species Poecilia latipinna. The sequence continues at coordinate 570,657 of NW_015112699.1, read as the reverse complement.
TCCGAGGAGACCTGCAAGTAAACACCATCAATAAACTGAAAATTAACCGATAAAGAGCTGAGGGGGAGGACAGCTTACCCTGTTTGTGTCCCTGTGACAAAACATTGAGCAGCATCTTGAGAGCAGCAGGGTTATTAAGGCTGGTGAGGATCTGCATGGTTGTGGGGTCAGGGAGGAGACCTTTACCCCTGTTCACAGCCTTGCAGGTAGGAAGAAGAAGAAAAACGATCAGGAAACAAAAAAACCAGAGGGGGAAAAAAAAAAAAAACTGACTGCACTGCGAAAAATCTCTTATAAGAATTTTGATTTATTGTTTGTCGTGATAAATTTCAGTTATTGATGTTAAGTAAAACAAAACTGACAATATGGTCAGACACTTTATTTTGATATTTTCTCCACAAACATCAGTAAATTTGAAAATATTAGATTAAATGCAGTTACTGAGCTCAGCTTGGTGAAATAAATCAAACGTTTTTTGTTTTTTTTTTTAAGAAAGCAGCATCCTGCAGCCCATTTCAGATGAGAATGATTTTTCAAGAATATTTTTGATGCTATGAATGCTGTGCCATGCAGTCACCATCCTGCAAAACTATTATCTAAAAATAAACTCTTAATTTTTTTTTTTTTGAATAGTCTTTGTTATCACAGTAGTACCGCAAGATATTGCGATAAAATCCTAAGTGCATATCAGTGATTCCTACGACTGACCATGTGGCCAGTGTACACAAATTTTCCCATAGTACCGTTGTCTGGGCAGCGATCAGTGCAGCCAGCATGCTTCTTCCAGGAGGGCCGGGGGCACAGAAGGACACCCTGATGTGCGTCCCGCCCAGCAGCCGGCCGTCTCCAAATCGCTGCGCCACCTCAGCCATCTCCGCAGTGGCGAACTCCAGCACGGCGAAACGCCGGAAACTCCCATCTTGCCCCTGAGCCAACTATGGAGAGAAAGTCCAAAGGTAAAACCAACCCGGAGATCTACTGCCAGCATATGGACTAATCATTTTGTGCCATTTATTGAACTGAATGACAGGTCAAACTCACAACAGACTCGTTTGAGCCGGTTCTTCATTATATCTTGAAAATCAGTCGCATATAAACAGATGTGACTGATTTATTACATTTACTTGAGTATTTTTACTATGCTGTAATTTATACTTTCACTTGCGTTTGGTTAAAACTTCATAACATTAACAAAAATAATAAAAAATAGTTTCTTTTCCCTCATTTTGTAGTCATGTTATTTAGGTACATTTTCAATTTGATCTTTAAAATGCCACAATTTCCACATAACTACATTTTGGTACGTCTAATGATGCAATTTTTTTTTTTTTCCGTATTCGAGTACAATTTTTGTTTACCACCAACCTGTGCATTGAAATCGTACTTTTGCACATACACTAATGTTTAGCTTTGAATTTATGTTTCTACTAAATGTTTCCACCTTTTTGTGATTAATTAAAAAAAGAGAGAGAGAGAATCATATGAAGGACACCAGCTGATCCTGTTGGTCTTTACCAGCAAACTCTGCCCTATCGCTATAGAAACCCAGGAACCACATAAAAACTAGGGCAACAGTGAAAGATGCTACAAGACCAAGCATAAAGGACAATATTAGAACAAATTAAAATTATTCCAACACCCTCAGGGTCAACTTGTCACAAGCATAGCCCTTTTCACTAAGCTTCCAAAACATATCACCTGACCTTGAAAACAAATATAATAGAACAATGAAACTTCAAAAGCATTTTTTCCCCCAAATCTGCTCATTATTGTTGTTGAGAGAAAAGGAGGAATAAGTTAATGAATTTATTATCTTGACGAGTAGCAGAGTGTTTGTGCGTCCTGAACCTGACCTGGCAGAAAACCGGAGAATGGGTGTCGGCCAAAGCGTTTCGGAGGTCCTGGGCGGTCAGGAGGCTCGGGGGCAGCCGGTCCACACACAGACACTTTGAGTGCAGCTGCGGGTATGTGAGCGAGCCCACTTCGGTCCAGTGGACGTAGAGCATGCGGGAGCCCAGCTGCTTCCCGAGCAGCTCCGACTTCGCTCTGGCCGCCGAGTCCTTCTTCATGTACTCCACGAAGCCGTAGCCTTTGGAGTGACCAGTAGAGGCGCTGTACACCAGGAAGCAGCGCTCCAGGTTGCCGAAAGGTCGCACCAGCTCCTCGAACTGCTGCTGGGTGAAGGCCCGGGGCAGGTTGGCGATGCACAGCAGGGCGTCGGTCGGCTGCAGCTGCACGGAGATCTCCCTTTCCCGCAGTATTATCTGGTGGAACTCCTTGATGGCGCACTGGGCCTGTTCACCGTTGAGGAGAGTCACAAATGCTGGGAGAGATGGGTGGGGAGAAAAGAAAAAAAACTGGGATTGATGTGTAAACCAAATAAAACACGTAAAAATCAGAAATAAAAACAAAGACGAAGCTATTCAAACACAGATTCAAGCTGCGAACCCCGCTGTTGACACCGTTTTCTCTTAAGCTTGTCAGATAAAAGACGACGCTGTTGGCAAAATGTCAGACGACACCGTCTCTTCTGCCAGAGCAACCTTACTGCTCTCAGCGAGACTGACAGCCGACTCAGTGTCAACGACAGCCACATCAGGACGTGAAAAGTTGTAGTTTTGTTGACCTTCACTTTATCCAAAGTGGCAGACTTCTGATATTGTGAAAATAAAATTTTAACGGCCTTGCAACAGCTTGGCAGCTACAGTGCAGTCACCATCTTCACCACTGCCATTCATTTCCCCCCCAATATTATTACTGTCAACCTTCTGGAGACATGGCTTTGCGACTGCAAAAAAAAACAAGTAAAAAGCAAGCATCTTTCCGTTTGTTTCATCAAAGTTCCTCTCTTCCTTGTTAGGGATGCAGCTCACACAGACACTGATAATGCAGCTTTATTTGAATTTATGACAAAGCAGAGGGAAAATCGTGACAAAGGGAGTTTATGGCTGCCATAATGATGACTTACTGGAACACACTGGGCATTTTAACCAAGGTTTTTATGTTCAAGTCGTTTGATTCTGAAGCCATTTCCCTCTGTGCCTTACTAGTTTTGATGCTCATCTTTAATACTGTAATCAAACTTTTTTTATACAGAGCACAATATAAACCTAAAGGCTGCGGTACATATAAAAACTAGACTTTTCAAACAAATTAAACACCACAGTGTGTAGAGGAAGGCAGTTAGTAGTACCTTAAATGTTTCTAAGGATAAGATATGAAAAGTTCTACTCCTACATAAAGCTTTTGGAAATAAAGAGACATTTAGTAATTTGATTCGACACAAAAACAAACTGGATCTGTGGTTCCCAAAGAATTTCACCTTTTGACCAACAAAATAAAAGTAGCATTATTGATAAAGGTCATATTTTATTACCTATCAATAAAATATATAATCTTGATCTATAACCAGGAATGTATATTAAAAATAATGAATAAGGCTTGACTGTTTTACAAATTTAAGTCCATTATCAAAATACAGAAAAGTATTTTTTTTTTTAAAAGTGTCTGGCTCAAGTCAACAGAAGCGCTACTGTTGGCAAGACACATTTCCCAAGAGCAGTTTGTGTGCATCATGTGAAGATAGAATAAAAGAAACAAAACAAAAAACACACCTGAGATGTCCAGATTACCACTAATGTAAAAAAAATAAAATAAAATAAAAAATACATGCATTTGGGTGAGGCATGTGGGAGATTCTGGGTCAATCAGAAGAAGGTTGAAACAAACGTCAAGCTTTTTGGTTAAAAACACTGTTTGGCAAACATGGCACTTCATCACCACTGAAGCATGGTAGTGGCAGAGTCATGTTCTGGAGGCACTAAGGAGGTAGAGAAGACACCCACAACTAATTGACAGTTTGCAAAACTCAGTTACTTGAGTTGACGTTGAACAGGGTCTCTTTATTTTGTCTGCACATTTTAAAACCAAAATATACTGGCCATGACTTCACTCATAGATGAATAAGAATAAACCTTAATCAATTTAACTTTTGAATGAATGTGAGAAATAAGGTTTTACTTTGGTTGAAAGTCACAGCTTTGAACCGCAGGCTACTTTTGACAAGAGAACTGATGGGTTTCTCAAATTTAAGAAGCCGTCCAGAACAGCAACAATATTTTTAAACTAAATATAGGCTGAACAATACTATATAATCAACAGTTGTGTGTAGGCATCTTTCTAATAGTTCATTCAGAAACATAATAGTCTTAGGTTTGTGTATCCAGCCCAGGTAAATTATCTTATTAAACGAATGAGGACATGCATTTTTAGCTAAATTTGCATCCATAACTGACGCTTATAATTTCAGAATCTGAATGCTTTATTAATCCAAGAGGGACATTACAGTCTTACGAATGCTCAGTCCAAGTCTGCATGTGAAAAATTAAATATGAGAAACAATACATGTAAGAGGGAAAAAAAAAAGATGCTCCCAAAACATTAAAACATAAAGGAAACGTAGCTAAAGATTAATAGGAGGCACAGTTTTGACCAAATTAAATTATTCTAACCCATCAACATTTGTAAGTTTTCTATAAGGTGCTTCAAAGTAAATTTATCACGAAACACTTCAAAATATCGCCAACAAACTATGATCAGCTGCACTACAGCAAACAGTTAAATATGAATGGATTATACTAGCGTTTGGATATTAGTTTGAGGGGTTTATTCACCAAAATAATAAGTTAAACCAACCTGTGCCCTTGTATTTGTCAACAAAGCAGTACTTCAGATCATAGTTTCCCAACAGATCATGGACCTCCTGTGAATAAACATTTACAGAACATAAAAAACATTAGAAAGAAGTGTCTTCAATAACAAAGCTTTACAAAAAATGAAACCTCAGTGGGGTTTTTTTCCTGTGAGAAGCACGCAGGCTGTGATACACGGGTTGAAGTGCTGAAATTGAGATTTTGAGCCTGACAATTAACTCTTTCACGTCCACAGTTAAACTAGTGCACCTGTGGAAAGAAAGGGGAGTGGAGGGGCAACTGCCTCATTGTTGAGGCAGAAATTCTGCATTGCTTTTGCCCATTCACAAACAAATACTGACGCTCTCTAGCATTTTCTGACTCGTTTTGTCTCTACGCCTTCCACCTTTTGTTACAGGACCCTCACATCTCGAACTCCCTGTGCTGCCCCCTCCCCCCCCCCACTGCCTGTGGACAATGGTACTGCCCGCAGGCCTACAGCTCCCCACGAGTCAGGCACGTTCCAAACTAAAAATAGATTTAAAAATACGACAAAACATCAATGACAGACTAAGACTGCTACGTGAAACAAGTAAAACACCCGTTTTACCTTGTCTTGTTAATTTGACCTGGGAAACCCCAAATATGAAAAGTTGCTAAGTTGGTGAAACAGGCCACAGATGACCACTTTTGCCCAAACAGCGATCTTATCACCGGGCATTTTGAAGTAAATTGCAGTCTTTTCAGACATGTCACTGTGTATATGACCCAATTACACTTTCAGAATAAATTTGATACTTTTTGGTCATAAGTAGACAGTCGCAGACTAAGCCTACACATTACGTCAGCAAAAGTTAATAGGCAGGGTTAAAAGGTTAGCAAGCTAACATTCGTAGCATGATAGGCATATTGGAGCTAGGTTAACGTTTAGTCAAACTGCTCATTAAAGCATGCAAAGTTTCACATTTACCTGATTAGTAACATCCGGTGGTAAATTTTTTATTATTATTTTCCTACGGTTGTAAAACTCCCGACGTGTTCTCTCCAAGCGGCTCTCAATATCTTCAGGGCTCAGTGGTATCAAATCCTCATCGACCCTTCGTTGACATTCTGGGCCCGATGTGGCGTCTTCTTCCACCGAAGCTAATTCGGGGTAACGTTGACGGTCACCGGCCATAAAGTTTTCTTTATCCGTAGCGAGGTCGTGATTTGCGCTAAATGGTCGAGAGACAAATGTGGCCCCGCTGTCTGCGCCTTCATCCGTGTCTGAGGTGGTGCTGAGAGACACGGCAGCCGCCATAGCCGGAGTTTGGTGGAGGTTTAATCGGGCTTGAAACTCGGTCAGATTTTGAGCAGTTTAAACAATACACACATGGACCCAGCGACGCTTCTCATTGGACGAGCGGGGAACGCATTCTCCATGACTACGACGCAACGTGCCGTGGGGGCGGGGCGACGCTTCCAACTAGCATACCACCTGTTATATAAGGTACTGTAGTTTCGTAGCAATTAAAAAAAACCCCGTTGCTTAAAAAAAAAAAGAGAGAACAAATCTGACATAGTGTTTATAATTACAAATCTGTCAATGTATCCACAGATAGGGTTAGTTTAGAAACCGAAGGGTGAAACTTAATACATGAGAATATTGTTGGAAAGTTTAATTATTTCTATTCAAAAATGTTTTATTGATCCCAGTCAGTTAAGATACAGATGTGATACTTAAATGCTATAAATAGTAATTACATGGAGATATAAGTCAAGTGTTATTTCTGTTTATTTTAATGCCTTATTATGGCTCATGAAACCCAAAAATCAACATTTTCAGAAAAGTAGAATGTTTTGAATATTGCTAATTTTGAAGCATCCCAAATAATTGTAACATAAAAAGTCAAAGAAGTTAGTTACATACTATGCATAGTATGTCTACTATAAAGTATAAAGTATGTCCTCTAAACTTCGTAGAGGCTCCTTTTGAATAAATTGTTGTAGTGTAATGTGGCAGGAGGTGATCAGTCTTCAAACCCAGGTTTAACTGGTTGGACTGGATAAGTGTAAGTCATGGATACCCATACTTCTATTCTTCCTAGGCAAAACTTTTCTCTTTTTTTCAGATGTTCAGGGGGCTTTGGTCTTATTCACAAATTATGATGAATGTTTCTGATAGCTTATCCTGCTTTTCCAAGCATTTATGTCTCTTTTCTTGTCCCTGTATGTCTAGTAAATTGCTCCTTTTCATGATCATTGTAAAAATCTTACCAGGAGACATGACTTTTCAAATAACTAAAGAAAGACTAATAACTAATTCCTTTTAAAATTATGTCATTTTAAATGGATATTAAAATAATAATCTCTCCAGTCTTTTACTACGTACTTTATCTTGTTTCTTTGTGTATTTGTTTGTTGATTAAATTTGAATATATACCAGTTTATTTTTTTCAAAAGCGTGAAGAAAACCATAAAATACATTTTTTGTGGCTCATGGCAGGTGGATGAACCGACAGACATTCACAAAGGACAACAAAAATCCTTCAATTAGTGGCTGAGAGTTCAGAAAGCTCCCACTGTTTCACCTCACAGGGTCGTACTGACCTGTTCCACAGCAGGAGAACCAGGTTAACACTACAGAGAAAAGTTTCTACTTTTTCCATTGTTTGAGACTGCAACTGGTTGCATTGAAAATGAATACCGCAATGCTGTGATGAAAAAGAGGAATGATAGATATCTTGTTTTTAACATAAAGTATTGTGTTTTGTTAAGGTTGTGTGCACTTTCCAACAGTACTGTCTTTATCCAAAGTGGGTTTTCCTTCACACAGATTGTAGTGGGATATCAATTCCTGAAAAGCAATGTAGAAGAAATCTGAAACTTCTTTCTTTTCATTTTAGAAGAATAGGACAAAAAAAATACTTCACACAGAGAAATGGCACGAAGGAACAATCCTGTGCCAGCACGGGACCTTGCAATCCAGAAAGGGTGCATTAAGGTGCTAAAATTATGCACTCAAGTATTAATTTTAAAGAACGGATGTTTTTTTTTTACCACAGTATTAGTAAAATAATGCCTGGTATCCCTTCAGTTTTGTTTCTTCAGTGCCACCTGAGCTATAGTCTTTTGCTTAGTAACGAACATGCATAATCGTTTCTGTCCTCATGTCCTTCAAATAAGAAAGTGAGTAACTAATTGCGCACATATTTTTCTGTATCAGGTGGGATTGTAATAAAACACCCTGTAGAGCTTTTGGCTGCCATAGACTGGTTCTTTGTTAATTTGCTCCCTGTCTTGTAACCTACAACAGTGAAATGTAAAATTGTAATATAATTTAGTTCAACAGTCACAGTTAATATATTTCAGCTTTAATAAAAGCAAAGACTGAAAAGGATTTAGTTGATTTCTAGCTATTTTTTTTTCAAAATTGCATGCAAAATGAACAAACACTTAAACATGTACAGAGGATAAAAACGAAACACAGAAATACCAACTTCCTGATGAATGAAAGCCTGCATAGCAACAACAAGATATTTATTTTAACCACTCAAAGCCTCCGCTTTTAACATGATGCTTAACTATGTGAGGACAGAAGACTGTTCTGTATCACCTTGCCTACAGACATCAGAGCATATGTGTGTACTTTACAGTTTTAAACATAGGAAGACATCTTTATAAATAGATGAATCAAGAACTATACACTTTAAGTGAGAGATATGGCTACACTTTGAGCATCAACAACTAATCTGATGGATCTTCACTGACTCCACTCAGCAAATCTGAGACATGGGACTGAACGACCAGTCAAACATCTTTCGTACTGACTCGAACCTTTCGATGAGGTTACTGAACGTAGGCCGATTTTCAGGATTTGCATCCCAACACTGATCCATCAACAGCTTCACCTGGGAAGGGAAAAACAAAGAAGATCCTGAACCACTCAAACAAACGCTGTATTTTTAAAAGACACACGTAACTGTTATATTTTTGTACTCAAAGGCATAGATTTGGTTTCATGAGACCAAGTAATACAAAATGCAGGGATATTTTAATCATCAAAGAGCACAGAGATCTTAAACTGTGTCGAATTTTGCACACCATAACTTTGCAAGAAAGGCTTTTTGAAAATAATTTTCATCACAAGGAGAATAAGATAACACAAATAACCCTGTGGCTTCAGCTGCAAGCTCCGCTGCCTTCTCCCTGTGGATCAACTGCCATCTGCAAAAATACACCACCCCCGACTAGAAACAACCAATCAGAGCCTCAGAGCCAGGAGGAATGTCTTACCACTGTCAATTATGCTCGTGGACATGCTGCTCATATACCCCCCTTCACTTGCGCTACTGCTCCTCCTTTCCCACACCGTACCCTTTCATTAATGTGCAGGCAAGCAAACATGGCCACCATAAACAGTTTTCAGTGACTGTAAATTGTTTCTCTGCCATTAGCACAGTTGCAGCAAGCCGGCAAGATTGAGATTGAGATTGATTACATCGAGCAGCGAGTACACAACCATGATTGAGAGTACTAAGACATCCCTCTTGCCTCTGATCGTTTGTTTCTGACAGGTACATTTCTGCAGATGGTTGTCGGACTACAGGGTGGAGGCAGAGGAACCAGATTTTTATTCACAGACTGTCTTATATTGTACTGTCAGGACAAAGCAACAGAATTAGCATATATGTGAAAAAAAAAAAAAAAAAAACTCTTTTTGCACACTGGAAAACATTAAATCTTAAAAAGCATCTTTGGTCTAGTTTCTAGAGCAAATTTCTCTTTCAAATTAGACAAAACTAACTTAAAAGTAACTTTTTAGCAAGATGTAAAGGCTTATTTTAAGTGAATGTCTCCATAATGAGTCATGATGAAAAAGTACTTGTTCCATTTGCAGATTATTTCACTTGCAATTAATTTTTCTTGTGCTATAAGTTCATTTATCTGCCAATGGAACAAGTACTTTTTCATCAATATTAAGGAATTATTTACTTAAAATAAAACAATATATCTAAGCTAGTTTGTCTTATATGAAGTGCACTAAAGTATTTGCACTAGAAACTAGACAAACATTACTTAGTTAGATTTTGTGTTTTTGTAGTATAGAAGTTAAGTACCACAGCTTTAAGTGATCATAATAACCTTAATACTGGGTGCACTAGTATTGTGAGCTTGCTAGAAAGTGCAACATTAAGTATTTTGAATTATGACAGCTCATAATAATATTTTTTAACAAAACTGTGATAATATTAATGACTTTGAAAAACTAACACTATTGCACCCTTAATAACATTTCTTCATTATGGGTTATTTAATGTTACCTCATGTGGGCAATCTCTGGGACAAGGCAACCTTTGATTTCTCTCCAGCAGTTTTATGAGTTTCACCACGTTCATGTGTTCTTCCTTATCTTCTGTCATTTCAATGAACTTCTACAAAAACACACACAGGAAAAAAGACATTCTTTTCAGACTCAGAATGCAATTTTTTTTCTGACTGTTCTTGTATTTTGTTTGAGCTGAGTCCGTTCACAACATACAGCTGGAGGACTCTGGCGATGGTCACAGCGAGTCAGGATCTCATACAGTGTAACTCCAAACGACCAGACGTCAGAGGCAAATGAGAATTTGAGCTCCTTCAAGCACTCGATGGCATACCTGCAAAGTGCAAAGCATGCAAATCTAAGTGCTAAAAACACACAAAGTATCACTTTTACATGGTGCATGAACTGACCAGTAGACAGGACTGTCTCCGTCCTCACGAACCCGATAGTAGATTTCTCCTTCTGGGATGTACTTTGTCAGGCCAAAGTCTCCGATCTTTACAACGTTTTGGTTTTCCACCAAAACATTTCGAGCAGCAAGATCTCGATGCACATAGCGCTTTGAGTGCAAGTAGTCCATCCCCTGGAACACATCGTATAATACGTTTTGTAAAATTATACTTCCAGGGTTTTTTTTGTGAGTATATCTCTACCATTTTGATACATCTAAGTTGAATTGTCCATCTTTAAGTCATATCAGTAGTCAACACTCCTGGATCTAAATCATTCTATTTCAGCCCTGGCTGTATGCTAATGTTCGAAAGTGAGCCACTGCTCCAGTCCAAAGTCTTTTGCAGCCTCCAACGGCTCGGAAAAACAGGTTACGGCATATTAACAACGGATTAAACCGTTTTAACTGCTGATAAAAGTGACAGAGGACACAAATATGGGAAGTGTGGAAGCCTCTACTGTATCAAATTGACATAGAAATAACAGAGAGTTGGCCATTCTAATGTAAAAACCCAGCGCATATAGCGTTCATGCTTTTGTTTTTTTTTTCATCCAGACGGCTTCCCGTGCCCCCCCTGCAATGGCACGGCGCCCCCCTTAGGTGGCGCGCCCCACAGTTTGGGAACCTCTGCCCTATTTGATAAAACTCTGGTCAAATTCACCATGAGAAAACATGATAAAAGCTTAAGAGGTATGAATATTTTTCCAAAGCACTGTAAACTACCGTACAAGCACTAAATACTCAATCGCTGAAACTCACCTGACAGATCTGCTGAGCAAACATGAGGCACTTGGTCGAACTGGTTCTATGTTTGGGAAGATACTCTCGCAGACTCCCCTGAGGAACGTATTCCATTATGAGCTGGACCTCTTGTCGTCCTGTGAGTGCACGATGCAGCAGTGTTCTTATCTTGCCATTTTATTACATTCAACATGATGACCTGAACTAATGCTCAGCAGGCTGAGAGCTGAAAGCTTAAAATATTGCCATTCAACAAAAGCTGTGGTGTGCTTAGTATAGATTTTCAATTACTGAATGCAAATCAAAATCTCCCGTTAACAGGGAACTGTCGAGCTGAACAAACGTATTTAAAGTGGACAGATGATGTCTTAGGGCTTACCGGCTTCAGTGCATAAGCCCTTGTACTTCACGATGTTGGAATGATAGAGAGACTTCAGGATTTCAATTTCCTTCATCCAGCCCTGAGGTGCATTTCCGTTCTCTTGCTTCAGCGATTTTACTGCCACAAACTCTCCTGTCCCATCGCTGGACGGGTCATACTGGTACAGAGTGACTTTACCAAAATGTCCCTGCAGACAGAGCAATGTGAATTATCACTTTCTTAACACATGGGAGCAGAAAAGTGTGGCTTCTGGAGCTCACCTCCCCCAAGTCTCTCATCTTCCTCAGGTAGCGCTTTTGGAACACGCTGGGGTCCATGGGTGGGAGAGTGTCAACCGGGGATATATCAGGATCTGCAAGAATAAAATAAACTCTTTTAGGTAATTGCACAACAGCGTATCAAACCAAACTTCAAAAGTAAGGCATGCAGGCTAATACTCACTCATCTGAATGAGTTTTGTGAGTTCTCTGAGGATGGTTTGAAATGTAGGCCTCTCATTTGGCTCATATGTCAAACACATGCTGATGAACCTGGCCAGTTCCTCGGAGGATGGGTTTGCGAGACGGCCCTTCGTCTGGTAAAAACGCTCTTTCTGTTGGGTAGAGGACGGTGAAAAGGACAACATGCAGAACTCTAGAAAGTTAGCGAAGCCAAAGTTTAAAGTTTCAGCATGCACCTACCTCAGGCAACGTGCAGTTGCTCATTGGAAGATTAGCATTGTTGAAGATTTCAAGCAGCGTGACGCCAAAACTCCACTGATCTGCAGTACTCTCAATAGGAGCGCCACTGTCAATGCACTCTGGAGCGATCCAGGGTATCCGATCCAAACGTTCTGCAACATGGAAAAGAAGTCATGATAAAGCTCCACATGAAAAGCGATCAACATTAATCTTGATCTATTACTTAAGGAAACAAAGTGAATATTTGCAAATATTTTTGCTTTGTAGTAATTCTGGATCAAACATGCTTGTTTACCACAGAGTAGTTGAAAACACAACTAGGTTTGGTGGGTTTTTTTTTTGACAACAGCCTTATATATACCACAGAGTAATGATGGAAAGACAACAGGAAGCGAAACACAGGAAGTGGTGTAGTCAAACTTTCCGGTTTCCTTAATCTGACTGAAGTGACTGAAGCACTTCAAAGTTAGAAAACATCTGTCGTTGGTTATGTTCAGTCTTTTACCAAATAATACCTTCTCGTGAGAGGACATTCAGCGCAATTCCAGGATCACTCAGCTTGATGAAAGGAGAAGTTCCAGGTTCCAAACCTCCCCGTGCAACCAGAACATTCTTGGCACAAACATTTCCATGAACAAGTCGTTTTGTCTCCTAGTGTAAAAAAAAAGAAAAAAAAAAGGTACAAGTCATCACTTTTTACCTGCAGTTTACTGTTTTTTGTCTGATTTGTTTGATTTAAAATCAGTTTAGACATTTTTTTTTTTTAAACAGGCAAATTAAGCTCTAAATATACAGTTATATGAACGGAGGAAACACACAACTTGCATAAATGATTTTAAAATGTTTGAGAGAATATTTCAACATTTCTTGTCTCAACACAGCTACTAAAGTTCAGTTAGACAGGTTCAGTCACTTATTCTGTGCCCCGGTTTGTTTGTGTAAGACTACTTGCATATCAGTAATAATTAAAGTTACACAAACACACAATTAGACCAACAGAAAGGTGTCTGAACTCACAAGATAATTGAGAGCCCTTGCAAGCTGCAGGGATACAACGAATTTCCACTGAGCGGTGATGGAATTTTGTTCTCTGCGGAGAAAAACATCAAGTGGGCCGCACTCCAGGTATTCCTCCACCATGATGTCTGTTTAGGCAAAAACACGTTGAAGAAGTCTAGCTTGTTATGATGCAACAAAAATGCAAGCAAAGTCAAATTATCTTTAAAATAGAACAGACTGAGTGCAGTTTTGCATTCACTGTGGTGTTGGATTTAAAGATTTGCCTATGGAAGTAGAACAGGTACACAAATGAGGAAGTCGTTAAAAGAAGAACTCAGCACAGAACTGTGGTTGCCCTTACTTTCAGATCCTTTGACAGACACACCGTGCACAAACACCAGGTGACTGTGGGATACCTGGCTCATGAGGCTTGCTGTTTCAAAAAAGGCCTAAGACAGAAAAGAGAACAGTAGTTTAAAACACAGGCTCAAAAAACACAAAAATTTGATCCATGTATGCAAAATATCACATGGCTTACTAGAGCAATGTCTTTATGGCTTTCCTCTAATATTTTGAGAACAACCCTGATGCCTTTGTTTTGGGAGAAGTTGTTGTTAAACCCATTGTCTGCTTCCCGCAACATTAACTCTCCTAAGTAAATGTTAGTTCTTGTGCCGCGGCCCAAATGATGTTCCTGCAGGTGAACACAAAAGCATGTCTGATCAGAAAAACAACAGGGAATGTTCAGCCTGCTTTAATATGCATGTGGAAAAAGTACGGTCACCTGTTTTATTTCCTTGTCTTTGATCTGGTGAAAGCGAAGCTCTGTCAGGTTCAGGGGCAAGCAGTCAGAGTAGCTGCGTTTGTCAATGCCTTGCCTCTTCACCAGCAGATTAGATATTTCTGCGAAGCAAAAACCACAATGTCACGTTTCTTGTGGTGTCGGTCACATGATGTACAGAACAACATTTCTGGACATCTAAATTACAAACCCGCTTGTCTCGGTAAACAGCATTTCCTGACGGTAAAGTTGTCCGACCCGGACTTGAGCACGTAGGTTTTGAGGTTATCTGTGAGCTCCTTCACGCTGGAGAACTCTTTATCCCAGCCTTCCATGCAGAACACCGAGCCCTTCTGCTGGATGCGAAACTGCTTGTGGCATGATTTTGAACCATTCTGTATATAAAAAAATGAAAAATAAATAAAAAAAGGTGTAAATACTGAATCTGAAAATTATGAGCCTCGCTGCACTGCAATAATTCCCAGAGACGAGCGTGGGTGTCGACTTACCTCGTTTCTGTTTAGCACAGCAAGGATGATGCGGTGATAGTCGAGGGCACTCCAGCGGACGAGGAAGGCTCCCTCCTCTCCTGCCTCCCTTTTCAGCTTGTGTAACACAAAGTCCTCACTGCAAGCACACCGCATGATATAACCTCGTCTTTATAACCTGTTTGTGTCCGACTATGCCAGGATTAGAGTAGAGAACTCACTGCATAGGTCCGTGCAACATATTTGCTTCACTCAACACCACCCTTGGGGGAGCCACTTCATGACAAAGATAGTGGTGGGCGTCTGCAGTCAGCCGATAGTATCCATCTAGCAGGGAGATGAAGGAACGGGCCTCCTGGCTGGAGTTCATCTGTACCTCCTACATATACACACAGAAACACCAATGGCTTGCAAACTACGCTTCCACCTGGAGACAACGGTTTAAAACCTAACAGAAAGCCCAAAGCAAAAAGTAACCCCAGAGTACTTAGTCACACACTTATAAAACAAATGAAGCACCTCTGGTAACGATTCCTCAACAGCAAAGTAGCTGACACACTTTTGTAATTTATGATTTACTTTTTCAAAAACTGATTATTTAAATCTACGATGAAGATCTTTGTCTTCCTGTTTCTCTGAGGTATAAATACTATGTGACCCCCTCTTCAAAATGGCAAAGGCAAGAAAGCATGCCGTCCAGTAGGATCTGAATTGATCTTCATAAATAGGGTGATGGCAGTAGAGAAAACGGCTCACTTAAACATGAGTTATTCATACCTCTGAACGATTTAATTTGTTTTCATTCACCTTTTACATGGTGAGAGACAAGCATCTCTCACCATGTAAAATGAGTAATAATTGTGGAGTAAAAATAAATTGTTTTCATTTACATTGAACTAACTATGACATATAAGATGGTACCTTTCAGCTTTTTGCATGTTTCCACCTATATTTTGACAGTTTATCTTTGGTTACTACAAGCTCCAAGTCTGTAAGACTGAAACCTCCTTGCTATCGCCCTAATCTTTTGCTTCCTTCACAGTTTCACAATCAAGTCAGAACTTTTGTTGGGCAACCTCAAATTGTTAATATTACTTTCAGTGAGGATAAATATGTTGATAAAATTAAAAAATAAAAATCTTCAAATCTAAATTTGAACTGTACACGTATAGCTAGAGTCATAATTGAACTCTCCAAAGGTGAAAATTGCAATTAGGAGGACCAACTTGGGGTCAATAAGCCTTTAAGACAACCGTAAGATGCTATCTGTATGGGAAGCATGCCAGGAAAAGACCCTCGTTGTTAAACACTTCTGGAAAGGAGTGATCCCTGGGCTTTCATCAAATGAGACTAAGATTAAGATTTTTTGGATGTGTTATAAAGTAAAGGATGAATATGTGGAAAACCACCTGATCTCAACTGTTCGGTCAAATGAAGACTATTATGCTGTAGGCCTCTTTCTCCTCCAATCGTCTTAAAGTTAATGGCACCATCAATTCTTCACATTTTCAGTGTGAGATTGGAGCTACTGCATTAAGGTGCACATTTATTTTAAGGCTTTTTTTTTTTTTCTCACAGATATTTACCATGTGTGGAAATACTACTGGGTGGCGTATGTAACCACACAATGAACTCCAACTTTTAAAAAGCCGAATAATCTGCCAAGATGACTAAACTAAATCAACATTAGTGATGCATCACATGTACATATTGCATTAGTAGAAGGCACACAGAAGGATAAAAAGTACTCTCACCATGCAGTGACTGTTCTGAGTGCTAATGCACACATTAGCTTCAGTAATGGCGATGTGAATTATTTCGCGGAAATCACAGAAGAAGGTCCATTTATCAGGAGGATTTGACGTGGACTGTTTTGGTGTTTTCTCGTTCACATAGCTGCCCCTGTGGTAAGAGTTTTCCTCTGCCTAGACTCAGAAAGCAAGAAAAACATGAATGCAGAGAATGAAACGTCCACATAATGGGAAGGACATGTTACACAATTTGAATGTTAAATCATCTAGTGTGCGGACAAACCTTTTGAGTTTTCAGCGTTCTAAACTGAATCCCCTTAGTGCCAGACACCATAATTTCATGGGTGAACGGCGCTCTGAAGCCCTTCTTTGAATCACCATCGCTTTCGTTGATGGAGTAGGAGATGCTTTCATCCCCGTCCTCCGTCAGCTGCAGGCGAGTTACAGAGAAAGTCTCTGTTCCGAAACTTGGAACCAGGTTTTCAAGGGTGGAGATGTATTTGTACATGATTTCATGGGCACCCAGCTGCCCCTTGTCTACAGTGTGCTGCTGGAAGGTCTGCACAAATTCAGTAAACACACGGCGGATCCTGATTTTAGTCAGGAAGTTGTCTCTGGAAATGTTCTCCGCAAATGTTCTTGGAATGCAGTTCTGGAAGCTGAAGGTAAAAACAGAGCCAAATAAAGAGACACATGTGTCACAGCAGCACTAACCTGTTAAAACGCTTCTATTATTAGAACAATTATATAGGAACATAGCATTGTGTAGTAATTACCCAGTTTTTCCAGCAACGTCTTGTAAGTTCAACCCCTTTTGCATTGCGAGGTGTGACAGGTGGAGCACAGCCATACCCAAGCTCTCGTTTTTGAAACGATTGCTTTCCTCATCAGATTTTGGCTCTTCCACATTGTTCACAAATTCATGCTTTGCCTACATTGGAGACAAAAGAAGCAGAGGTCGTGCTACTTGCGTAAAGAAAATAAGCAGCATTCACTCAACAGAAGCAGGTGTATGTCACATACCTGGGCAAACAGATACTCCAAAGATGTAATGTCAAGAAGAGGGGAACCTGTGTTGTTATCTGTCCCAGATTTGAGGGTGTGGCGGGACACAGTTGGTTCCTTTTCATTGAGTCCGTGCCAATTGCGAAAGTAAAACCTGGACATAAACAAAACAGGCCGCTTACATTAATACCCTTACTGTGTTTAAGCAGTAATCCATGCAAAGCGTTATGCAAATGCAGACTAACCTCATGCAGTAGTGAACCACTTCACTGGAGTTCTCATCTGGACTGAAAACATGGTTCGGACTGTACCAGTATTTTGTTTGTGGGTTGTACAACGCGAATAAGACATGACACAGTGGTGTTATCCCTATGGGGAGAGACCTTGAGGTTACAACCAGAACAAAATAAAAAAAGAAAATCCTCCGTTTTGGTGTTTGAGGCCAGCTGTCATTCTCACCTACTGCTTCTGCAGCTGAGATGCACAGGCCCTCTGCTGTGACATCTCCACTGGTATGAGACAGATACCTCTCCCCGCCTTTAGTCCAGAAAAGGTAGACATGGATGCCATGAGACTGAGGGGTCTCATTTGGGCCTGGGATCTTTCCTGGTTTGAAACAACCTGCTTTTCTAGGCATGTTGGACAAGAACACTGGCAGAAAGACAAGATCAAATGGTTAGTGACTCATCTGCAGTCACGTAGACATACGCTATGTACAGACTCAGGAAGTAAGGGGAATTGCGATAGCTTTAAATTAGTAAGCTCTATTTATTTACTTTAATATTATGATTATTAAACTCATAGCTAGAAAAATTAAACAAAACAATCAAATAACTTTAGTAAAACGACCTGGTTATGTTTTCTTTAAGGCCTTCCGGGATTACAACTTGTCAAACTTACAATTTACGCCACAAATACAGCCTTAAAGGGAAATACGCCACAAAATTGTTATAAAAGTAACAAGGGTATATAATAAGGGCAAGTCACAAGAGCGACCCAAAGCGAGAACTCGTTACAATTCATCCGGTGTCATAACAAGGAAATACATTAGCCTACATGTTTATAAACATCGTCGTGGCTGAAATTTATCCGTTCACTTCAGAAACGTGGAGAAATATTACCGTCAACGTCGAGCTCGTTCAGAATGCGGTATTTTAGAAGAAGCCCAGGGTTATGAACCGTCGGTTCGGCTTCATTGTTTACGGAGCGTTATTTCCCCTTCACCACTTTCTCTCTCTCTCTCTCTCTGTTTCTTGTGAACTGTGAGAGAGTTGCGACAGGACGCTGCTTCCCGAAAACAACGTGACCACTCCCTCCACCGGCTGCGTTAGTGGGCAGGTCCCTTCATGCACTTAGCCTACGCGACGCTCCGTTGCACAAGTAAAGACCCTAAAATCACCGAGTTGAAGGCGATTTCATACAAATGTATTTGAATATTTAGCTATAAATCTGTTCATTCATTATTATTGTTGTAAAACCTAAGTTAATGCATAATAATGCATGTATTATACTACTATAAATAAATGCTAATACTGCTACAAATACACTCTAATAACTATTAGCTAAAAAGACTAACAAAAACACATTAATGACGTAGAGGGGTAATGAACCCTATGTTGTAAAAAATACAATGCTTTCCGTATTTGGGATCTCTTTGAATAACATGCAAGGGAAACTCAATTTGAAACTACTCATCCTAATAATTGCAATCATCTGTGGGAGAAACTAGATGTGTTTTTGCTTTGAGTACATCCTTATGCATTTCTGTACTTACATGTTGTACCTTATCTTAACTGCTTCAAACAGATCATTCCTCCCATTAAGCCTCCCATTAAGCAACCGTTTCAGTTGAGCTTCCAGTTTCTACACCTTTTTGTTTACGCCGTCTGTCATCCATGCAGTTCATTGCCCACCTATTCTGAAAGCCTAACAGCACTCTAAGATTATGATGGTAAATTTTGATGCAGTATTATGTTGCTTGGCAGAAGCTAATTATAGGTTCGGGTGTTTCAGTCAGGTTTTTCCACTCACTCACTATAAACAACTTACCTCCTCACCCCGACACTACCGGAGGAAAACAGCCCACATTTTCCACGAGGATTCATTTTATTTAATCGCTTACAGTAAAATCAATAAATGTTTTTGTATGACTAAGCCAACATAAACATAAGAGTGTTTTGAACCATCAGCTACAACATGCAAATGTCCGAGTAGTGTAGTTGTCAAAACAAAAGCACGAGTACGAGTTGAGAACCCAGTCACAGTGCCACATGATCTGATAAAAGCCAAAGGCAGGTCTTTGGACTGAATGAGCTCGTTTCATCTTTTTCAACTATTCTCAAGACGTTGGGAAAAAGAGTAAACCTTGAGAAGCGCACATTTATATTTTGGCTACATTGAGCAGAGGCATAAGCAAAAACATTGTGAGAACACTGGCTGTAATTCTATTTCAGGCCAAGAAGAGTCACCAATTTATTTGTTGCATGACCATATTTTTCTGTAGACGAAACATCTTTTTTCCTTACACTTCTACAAGATGCTTTGCTGTCTTCCTTTCAACTTCCATTTTAAGTGTATTTTCAAATTACAACGCATACACTGACACAAAGTCTGAGATAAGAGGACAGTTTAACATTTAGTCCAAGAAGGTAGTAGAAAATGTCCAATTATGTGTATAAGCTAAAACAAAACTCTTGCATTAAAAAAAAAAAACAAAAAAAAAAGCACAGAAAAGTCTGCACTCTACACCGGCAGAAAGAAAACAGACATGTTGGATGATACTTACACACGTGTGTACAAATAAATGAAAGGACACAGCTTCAGTGATGACTTTTAGCACAATCAACATTTTCATGTCCAGGTGGGGTCACTGATGCCCCCAGGTCGTGTTGGTACGTGAACATTCTTCCCATAGATCTCAGCAAAACATTTTCAAAGAAGTTATTTCATTCATCTCCGAACTAATCGTACACATAATGGGAGTTGCAATACAGTGGGTGAGCATATTTGCAAAAAAAAAAAACTAAACAAAAACAAAAAACAAAAAAGGAAAACAAATCAGTTGGGCCAATCTGGTCATTCCTTCTTTGTTTCTTCTTGCTCCTGTTTCACCTCTTCATAGGTGGGTTCCTCATCTTTTCCTTCCACATCCACCTTGGCGTTAGGGACCCAGAGCCCAGAGTCGATGCATCTCTTCATGTGCTGTTTGGCCTCCTGAAATTACGTGAATGTAAACCAGAGCTTGTCAAAATGCAAACCTAATTCTCAGAAAGACAACTGATTAAAAATAAAATAACTTACCGTTGGGTCCATTTTGCTGATGACGTCTTGTAACATTTGGATGTCTTTATCATCGAAGCATTTCTGCATTTCCTGCAATTGTCAACATGCCATACAAACCTCAAGAATTTACTCTAAAAAGCAAATACGGACAAGACTAACGGGGTCGCTGGTGAACGGTGAACTTACAGCTGGCAGAGATTCATAGACTTCAACGGGATCGAGTCCGCCGGGTCCCAGGCGCTTCTGTCGCTCTTCTTCTTCCAGTTCCTTCATGGCCTTCTCTATGCGGATCTTTGCCCTTCCTCTAACTCGCTCCTTGAAAGACTCGAGCTCGTCGTTAAATGCATCCTGGTACTGCTGATCGGCCGTCTGGTTGGACGCATACAACACAAAGACTGGGTTTTAAAGTTTTCCAGCACACTTACTATCAGGAATTTTGACTGAATCTTTGAGAAGAATACAGGAAACTTAATCAGTTTAGTTTAAAAACTAGAGGAGTTAAACTGCACACCGATGTTCAAAAGTCTTGCTTCTGCATTTGTTCGTTTCATATTTGTTCCCCAAAGAACCAGACATTCCAGAAATCATTTTTTGAACGCTTTGAAAGTTTGCTCTTTAGACGTTTGATGTTTCTTCACATCTAATTATTACCATTTTCAGATAGATGGAATCATCTTAAGGTTGATAAATTGCTCCAATGCTGAAATATTTCAGATATCTACAGATTATATCTATAGATCTATAGATTTGTTTTAAGTTTGACTTCTTTACGCTTTGAAGTCAGTAGTGTGATTTTTTTTATTTTTTTTTCAAGGTGTTGAGAGAGTAGTGAAATATACATAGATAATATATAAAATATAGGTAAATATAGGTTAGCCATAAAAAACATACATATCAATATCGGTCCAAATTTTCATATCAGGGTATCCCTAATGTTAATCAGCTATGAGAGAGACTGAAAATGGCTGATGAAGAAATCCAAAATTTAAAGAATAAACTGAAAAACCTTCACGAAACATAAAGAAATATTCTAAATGCAAAAACCCCAAACATTAGTGGGTCTGCAATCGTTCTTTATGTAAAAAAAAATTGTCACTTTTCAGTGACAGTATCTTCTGATTAGCATTTAACGTGCAGCTTTAAATGATAAGTGTTTTTTTGTTTTTTTTATTGGTTAAACAAAACCGCCTACTTACCTTAATCTTGGAAAAAAATTGACGGAAGCAGCCACGGGGATCCACTTTCAAGCTTTTTGCCAACTCAAGTATGAACTGCATCACTATGGTCTGATGAGCCACTTGCTCCATCAGTGCGTGTTTCTACAAAAGAAGAACGCATACTTGGAATAGAGTCATGTGGGGATAACAGCGTGGGGGGAAAAAGGAAGGGCATTACTGAATGACACCCTAAACAACATCTTATTTACATTTAAATCACCATTGCCATTACCGAATTGAGAGTGAAACACAATTCAATAATAGCAATGTGGATAAGTGTGGAAAAAGAAAAAATGCTTACCTCTTCCACTTCAAGATCAATGCACATGATGACAAGATAATTGGCAGTTTCTTCGCATACAAGGTAAGGATTGTCAGAGAGGTACTTCTGGCTGTCGTCCCAACGCCGCAACATCCCTAAAATAAGACAGTAGCAAATAAACATCTGTACTTCCAATCTGTAACAAGGAATACATTTATGCAGACAAAATGACTTGATGGTTGTCAGT
Organism: Poecilia latipinna; assembly: GCF_001443285.1. Lineage (NCBI taxonomy): Eukaryota > Metazoa > Chordata > Actinopteri > Cyprinodontiformes > Poeciliidae > Poecilia > Poecilia latipinna. The sequence goes on along the minus strand of NW_015112699.1, from coordinate 548,375 downwards.
GGCCCTTACCAAAATGTTTGATCTGCTTCTCATACTTCTCCACAAAGGTTTTGTGCTTTTGCTCCTTCTCCTCTTCGGTTTCTTGTCCAACCTCAGGTTTGACATTAACGATACTCTGTCAAGGATGCAAAAAAAAATAAAAAATAAAAATAAATAAGCAATTATTCACTCATTAGTGTTTGAACAGCTGGAAATTAAAGATACTATCCATAATCTATAATTATTCCGGTCAGTGGTGAAAGTTTTAGTGCGCAAATGACATCTAGAACATCTTTTATCTCACAAATCACTCCTTTAAACTAAAAATATTCCTACTGTTAAAGATACCCAGGGTTGAGTTGTCTTACTGAAGGGAGTTGACTCAGAGCCAGATGTTTTTTTGGTCAATGGGGTGTTTAGAAACAAAGACAGAAGAGGCTAAAAGTAGATGCAAGAAGATGATTAAAAGCAAAGCGCATTTTCAATAAGTCTGGTTTTCGTTCAGGCTGCTGCAACATAGCATTAGATTTTGGTAGTTGCTGGCTGATTAGCTCCTTTGCTGTCTTGTGCTTTGCGGTTTGGACCATTTCACACTCGTCTTTCCAGCATACAAAAATGAGTTGCCAGCCATTGGCCGTCATCTCAACAGACCGAGGAAACATTTTGGTAAATTGTCAAAGGAGGAAACTGACCTGCAGATCAATTTCAGTAGACAACAGAAAAGCTGAAATATGAGAAATGTTGGCAGCCTTGGAGAACATATCAAATTAAGGTAAAAATTTACATTCCCTAGGAAGGACATAGAGACTCCTATTCATAGTTAGCAATGCTGATTACATATAAAGTGTTAAAGCCAGACAAAGCATAAACTCTAAATAATTTTGTCTTTGTTTGACAAAAAGTGTGGCAATGCCTCTGCTCCTAAAAACAATGATTAATAAGCATTCCTTAAAGGAGGGGCAGAGATAAGTATTTTGAATGCTGTACAACAGTTCTTAAAGTAAAATTAAATTAGCAAAAATCACAATTTTAAAGATCCACATGACCTGGATATTGAAAATAGGTCAAAAATCACAGAACAGTAGTGTTTTACCACGAAAAAGTAGAAAAATCATGTTTTGTTATAAAAACAAACTACATAAATGTTAATATCATTTATTAATACACTGATATTGTGAATGTCTTTCTTTAGAATATAAAGGAAACACTGAAAAATAAAAATCAACGAGAATCATGCTACATTTTGAGCAGCACAATAAATTGTGTATTAAAAACGGAGACCAATTTAAAGAAGTTGCACTATTATTTACACCTGACATCTACCAGTACAAAGGATATAGAAAGTTTTACTAAGTAAATTGTTGGAGTGTTCAGATTTTTCAATCAATGAGGATAAAATAAACCCATAAAAACATCAGATTCTGGGAAATTGCTGCTGAAAATCACGTGTTGCTTAAAGTAGCAATGCTGATCTGTGTCACCTTGCTGAAACCATCTCTGCTGAGCGTGTCCACATTCCAAGGCATCTTCTTCTCCTCTCTTCTGTGTTCTTCCATCTTCTTCGACCAGTCCCGTTCCTCTTTCTTTAATTTCTTCTCCTCCGCCTGGACTTTGTTCAGCTCTGTTTTGGCATCATCCGAGGAGGCGACGCTCAGCTCCTGCAGTTTCTTCTGCGTCTCTGCCAGCTTACGCCGACACTCCATTAGACTCTTGTTGATTTCTTCACCTTTACTCTGAAACTCTTCCATTCTCTCCACACGAGCCTGAAAGTCATAAATAAAAGTTTTATCTTCACCCAGCACAGTCACCCATTTTCATAGATTTGCAACAAAACCAACATAGGCTAAATACTTAAGCCTGGTTGAAAAAAGTAACGGTGATTTGTGAGGAGCAAGACAACAGAATGTATGTGCAGCCTGGCCAGAGAAGTAAGATTATCAACATTATTATATTAACTACTTCAGGCTAAGTTGAGTTTCAACTGTACCTGGTGTCTCCATCTAAAGAGGCTCGGTGTGTCGATGTTAGGGTGGGTATCATCTTCATCATCTGAGACCTCAATGTGGTCCCACACGCTGTAGTCTATCCTGGACATCCTGCCAGCTACAACACGAAGCTAACCAAGTTAGCCTCCTACAAGTCGGATAAGTTGGAAGGTTAAACACACTTGACTAGAAAATGTAATTCTGCAGCAAAAAATATCGATGTGGAGGCACGTCTCAGTAATGTGAGTTGGCTGAAACAGACAGTTTTTTTTCCCAGAGCAAACACAGTTGGACCTCCCTAGCGACTACTAGCTAGATGTAGCTACAGAATTCTAGAAAGAATCGCTCCTGCAAGTTTCCGCCCTACGTCATCACGTCGGCCGTCAGATGCACGTAAGGTATGGCGTCTCAGAGCAGAACATATTCGGAACAAAAGGTAGAGACAAGATTGTGATTTTTTTATTATTATTTTGTCAAAAAGGGGTATATAAAAAAAAAAAAAAAAAAAAAAAAAAACTTGCGGAAGAGCTTTTAGAGTTGCAGAAAGATTTTAGGTCGTTTACAAAAGATGAGCTCATAAAACAAGTTTTAGTTAATCATAACTTGCTTTTAACTTATTAATGTTTAAGTTAAAGCAGATATTATTTGTTATAAAGCCGTACCAAAACTGTTTTCAATACATTATTTAAAAATGGAATTTAGTTTAACAATCCAGTTCTTAAATAGAATTAATATAATAAAAATAAAATAATTATAATAAATAAACAGACATAAGCCTATTTATATAGTTATTGCAGAATTGCAATAAACCGATTCTAGATTAACTTTATTAGATGCTTGTCATCTAATAATGTGTGCAACATAAATATCTCTATTGAAAACATAAAATATAGAAAAACTAAAAGGAGGATGCACAGTTGACTTTTCTTACAAACAATCTCATCATATACCTTTTATCATATACCTTTTTAAGTCAAAAAGTAAATAAAGGAGCTAGGCTTTTAAACATATATTTGGAATTACCATTTCAACATTTGTTGCACATAGGAGTAATACATTTTGTGTTCCTATTCAAATGTCAGAATGTATTTTAGGAAATGAAACAAAATCTTTATTTCCCTGTATGAGTGCAGTGTTAGTTTCTATTTCAATTTCTAAGTTCAGAAGGATAGAGAGACACTGAAAGGATAGGGAACAAAATATTTATCTTAAAATTTAAAGTGTTGAAATGCACGTTTTAATGTGTCCAAAACATATGTAATTTTTTTCTCACTGTATTTTGTCAATTACACAAGAGTTTGTCAGTTAATAAAAACTACAAATTTAATAATGGTAAAAATGTATAGAAAGTATGAATAAAAGTTTTACACCTTCTATATTAGAACTTTAATTCCAATTAGTTCAATTAGTTGAGGGGGTTAGCCTCATAAGCATGCCACTTTTGGGTATGAAACAAATAACTTCAAATTATAAATACAGTAAGAAGATAAGAAGACTAGAAGATACTTTGGCAAAATGTCTCATTTTATTTTAACAATTTTTGTTATGTTTACAAATGAGCAAGATTTAAAAGGCCAAAAAAAAAGTCCCCCCCCATATCTTCCTTATCATTTTTTTTTTCATATAATGCTGCAGAAATTCCAGAAACCTAACAATAAAGTAGGGTTTTGGGTTCAAATCCCTGTCTTGGGTCTTTCTGCATGCTCTTTTGTGTATCCGCTAGTTCTCTCTGGGTACTCCAGCTTCCTCCCACAATACAATAAACATAACTGTTAGGTTATTCAGTCTGTCTACATTTACATTGGGTATTAAGTGTGTGCATGTGTGTCTCTTTGCTGCCCAGTGATGGACTGGCTGTCTGTCCAGGTTGAGCCCTGCCTTTTGCCTACAAACTGCTGGAGCTAGCCACCAGCAAGAACAAGTGAGACACTTGATGAAAGGATTCCTTCTGTTTGCATCGCCTTGTTTGAGGTCTGAAACAAAGCAGAAATTGTGGTATTAATACAACACAAAATCTCTAAAGATACTTCAAAAAAGATTGCTCAATAAATTGTCAGTTGAAAAAAGATTTATTAAAACCTTACATAGATTCACTGATATAGTTCAACTGTTTATATTTGTTAATATTAATATGATGAAAATCTGAAAACCATTTAGGTAGAACGCTTGAATATTACCAGAGATGAATAAAAGGCGTTGTTAAGACAGTCAGGAAGGAGACTGCTAATAGTTATCTGAAGGTAGATAGACACTAGCACCCTCCCCGTTTCTTTTAAGCATTTCTTTATGGGGAAAAGAAGAGATTGGTCTTATGTAATATTAATATTAAAATTTTCTGAGGTTAACTAAAGCATACATCTATTGGTATAGAGAATATTGATGGAAAAACCCCTATGAGAGCCGGGTTTTTGTTTTTGTTCAAGCCTGTCTAACTTGTTTAGACAGACACGCACAAGCTCGCCCCTGAACACCTTGAACGAGTGTCAACAAAATGGCAGAGGTATGATTACTATGATAGGAAGGTGTCACGTTGAAACCCCACAGTGCGTCATGGTGTAGTGTTATGCAAATGTCTACACTGGAAAAGGTTTGACTAAAGTTAGACGTTTATTATACTTCTCATTAGTGGCATTTCTAAATGACAGCATGCTTCAGAATGACACAGACCTGCTATATTGTTGCAGTGGACCTTTCTACCACTACGTAAAGGAGAACGGGTGGTTTATGTTTCGTTCTTGTTTTCAGTCGGTTTGGAGTCCTTAAAACCGGAGCAGCAGGTCGAGTTTCCCCTGTGGACTTCGCAGCACCGCCGCATGTTTCGGATCACATCCTCGCACATACTCTCCATGTACTTATTAGCTGCAGGATGTGGAAGGAGTTAGTCAAATATCCTCCTAGGCCTAAGTCTAAAACAACGCACAACATCTGAAGTACCTTGTAAACACTTCTGGATGGCGCATGCCTGCTTTTGACAAGGATCTTTCTGTGGCATTTCTGAAAATAAGTCGAAGACGCATTTTAAAACACGTTGTTTTCCAAGAACATGGTAATGGACTCAAAGTGACTCCCACCTCTGTATATAACATTGAGGCTACCCGCTACTTCCTACCCCGACACTGTTTTGGTCATGTGACACATCGACGGCGAGTCGTCACTTTAAAAAAAAAAAATAAAGAGCGACATCTTGTGGAGGGAGGCAGGATTACATATAGAACTTTTAAAGAGTAAATATTTCTAAACTCTTGTAAACCTTTAGGGAAATATGTGTGTATGACAAAACTTTTATAATTTAAAGCTGTACACTTAAAATGACCTATATGAGCTAAAATGACCTATATACTGATATCTCATATAACTTGATGAATAAAATATTGTTTTTGTTACAATAGAAAGCACATCTTTAAAAAAAACATGCACCTCAGTAACCATTTTCAAGTCAGATCATGAGCATCTGTGTTGGATAAAAGCAAAATATCACTTTGCCACAGCAGATATCTAAAATTAGACAATCACTGTACTGATGAGTCATCTAAAAGATAGTGAGGGAAAGACAGGCTGAAAATGAAACAGAAACAATGAACAAATGTGATTATATTAGAAGGCATTGCATTATTTCATGTACTGCTGGACTTTATTGCTTAAGAAAACCCAAGACTGACATTAGTAATCTAATAAAAGCAAAGGGCATCATCATCAGTAATTGAACCAGTTAGTGAAAAGCTTATTTTTATTGATAACAATAAGAAAATCAAACCAAGAAACAGCTCGTATTTACAGCAATTCCCTGCTGCTATTCATTTCAGTGCCAATAGTGGGTATGTGTCTGAAATGTTCCATAAATTCATTAAATTAGTAGGTAAATAAGACTATCATAAATATTTACTATACAAAAAACATCACATGTAAATCCTAAAATGTGAAATCTACCCTAAATCAACAGCTATATATATATATAAAATTACAGTTACCAAATATAACATTTTAACATGATCCTCATCAACATCTGCGGAATCATAAATGTGTCATAATTTCCATTTTCAACGCAACAACAGTTAAATCAGTTCAGATGAATTTTCCCTGTGAGTCAGACAGCGTGCCAACTGATCCGTTGTAAGACAGCAAGCTTCAAACACCTGCGCAAAAGCAAAAGGAGATTTCAGGGTTAGGATGCAGAGTTTGGAACATTTTAATAACTGCAGCAACATATAAATCTTCCCTCTACCTTTGATCTTTTCTTTGATAATGAACTGCTTGCTCTTTTTTTCCAGCGTGTTTGAGGCAGTGCATGTGTAAGTGCCTGGGGGCAGCGAGGATGAAGTAATAACAGCTTCTGCCTTCATTTTCTCTTCTGTGGGATGGACGGACTGCCAGCTGTATACAGGCGTAGGGTTTCCCACGGCTGTGCAGTTTAAGTTGACTTCAGCCCCTGCTGTAAAGTCTAACACCTCTGTTTCAGGACTTAGAAATGTTGGGGGAACTACAAAGGAAAAACAAATAAATAGCAGTGTTTAATTTTCAGCATAAATATACACATTGCCATGTAAAAGTGTTCGTAGCACTTGAACTTTTTCAATTTTTTTCCACATTCCAGTCCAAAAAGTTAGTATGTTTAATTTTAAATCGCCAACACAAACTGAATGCTGAGCAGAAGAAAATAGTAGAGTGCTTAAAAATCTTCACAAATAAAAATCTGAAAAGGTCACTGCACAAACAGCCTCACAAAGACCAAGAGACACAGCAGGCAGGTCAGCGATAATTTTTAGATTATTTAAATAGCAATCTTATCAAGATATGGCTGCCAATCTAAACTGACAGGTTACAATTATTCAACAAATCGGAGGCCGATAAAAACTCGTGGAGAGTGAGAAAATCTGTCCAAAGCTTTGAAGATTTTACAATTAAATATTTGCACTGAATTTTCACAACAGACTGACAAAGTGCAAGTAATATTCACTATATCCACTTGGAATAAAGTGTATCCATTCTTTTTTGGCAAATGTTCTATTCTTTTATTGATTTTAAAAACTAAAAGTAGAAATGAAGTGTTTTTTTAAATAACACGTTTCCAAAGTTGTAGAAAAGTAAAGTTGTCACTATTCATTGTCAAAGGAAGTTGACAAACTCATGCTAGAATGGCCAAGTCAAAGTTCAGACCTAAATCCGGCTGAGATTCTATGTTCAAAGACCCTATTATGCTACATTTTCTTTTGAGTTCACATCTATGCTCTACCTTGTGTTGGTCTATAAAGTGTTATATGTACATATAACATAACTCACAGTATACGGACACAGTGAGGGGCTCTGAGGCCAGAGTGGGAGGCGGCTGTGGTCCCTCTGGTCCAAGGTCCAGCTCCGCTACACACTTATACTCTGCATCGTTTTCTGCTTTTGTTGGCGTGATGACGAGGATAGAGGACACTTGTACGGGGGAAGAAGATGTGAGGTCAGAGAAGGAGTGCTGATAGACCCCAGTCTGACCTCGGTACCACCTCAGTGTGAGGTACTGAACAGGAGCGATATTCTGAACCTCACAGAGCAGCTGGTACTCTCTCCCTTCCACCATGGGGCCAGTGTGGTTCGCCTGCCTGATGGAAATGCTGTCTGGAGTTTCTACGTAAATAACACACATATTTCTAGTCAGGCAAATAAGTTCATTTAAGTTGCAACCATATACCGATGTCAAGAGCCGACTCACTGTAAAGAACAAGGTTGAGTTTCTCCTCACACTGTCTCGGAGCTGTGAAAAAAACCCCATAGCAGATGGGCTCCTCTATCCACTCAATAAGGCTGTCTACCTTCCACTGGACAGACCGGTCCTCCTGTGTGTGCACCGCACCAATGGCCGACTCCCAGCCCAGGACACGGACCGGGCGTGTAGCTTCACAGCTGACCGTGACTGACTCCCCGAAGCCCACCACAACCCTGGACGGCTTGAGAATAAGGGAGCAGCCTTCTCCTGACACTAGAGGAGACAGCGTCAGTCGCCAGTAAGAGATATTGTGTCATGAAAAAGGATCTACCCCCTCCCCACCCCCCTTACAGATTTTATGTTTTTGATTTCTTTTTCGCACCTAATTGTTTCAGGTCATCAAACAAATATTCAATTTAATTTAATGAGTTATGCAGCAGGAAGGTGATCCAAAGCACATCATCAAGTTTACACCTAAATACCACACAAAAAAAAAAGAATTTGGAGTGGTCTAGTCAAAGCTCACACTTAAATTTTATTGAAATGCTGTGGCATCACTTTAAATAGGCTGTTTTTATTTTTCTCAAAGAACCTCCCAAGGTTGGTAAATTAAAACAAATTTACCAAGAAAAGTGGACAAGAATTTCTCCAGAGTATTTACACCTCTCATTTCAAGTTATCGCAAATGCTTAATGGCACAAGTAAAGAGGATTAACTTTTTCACATAGGGTCAAGTTTGCTTGAATAGCCTTATCTCTTTCAAAAACAGTCATTTAAAAAGTATTTTCTTTTTCAGGTTTGATCATCTTGTTAGATCTTATGTTAAAAACAGAAGAAATCTGTAAGAGGAAATAATTTCACCGCACTTGTAATGAAAACTACCATAATGGGTTTAATCCTAATTGTAACACAAATTAGCTTTTGTCTAAGTTTTTCAAAAAATTTTTTTTACATTCACTAATCCCACCAAAGACTTAATGCATTCGACTGTTAGTCCTAGCTTTTTCATTTGCATCACCTTTACGTCAACATTTCTGTCCTGGACATCATCTGTATGCAAAACAATTGAGAATGAACATGTAGTCCGCAATTTCTTACCTTTACAAAACATGCAAAGTACGAGTATCCAAATAAGAAAGTTGTTTCCCATGGTACAGTTTTCTTTTTTTTTTTTTTTTTTGCTCGTCGACAGAAGAAAATTCCAACTTGAACCACCCTGGCAACTCTGCAGGGAACTATGTTGGAACAAAGCAGAAATCCCTCCCAGCTGACTTTACAGATGGGAGGGGGTAAAACAGGGGAAAACTAAAGGGGAAGAGTGGGAAAGTTAACAGCCCATTATTTCTTTCACATTGAATTAAAAGCTCAGAAACACATCGGTAGATGTGCAACAGGAATACCTGACCCACCGGACACTTACGGCTAAAATCTGTGGAACAATTTGCTACTTCAACTGCACAATGTAAATCTACCCAAAGATTAAAAACAAACACAAATAATGATCTTTTAACGTTCAATCTTCACAGTCACATCTCTATGGCTTTGGGTTTAGCCATGATATAGACTCATAAAACATTTTAGAGCAAATTTTAGGCGTCATAAAAAACTGTGCAGAATAGCTTGTTTTCAGTTCCTCTTGCACACTTGTTTGAGACTGCCTCAGGCCTTCATGCTTTGTTAAATCCCAGCAGGCAGGAGAGCTGGTCTCCTGCAGCATGTGAGCTTGTAAGACTCACACTGTGACCAGAATGCTGCACAGCACATCGGCTCTGAGTGTAAGTGTGGTGCAAGAGAGCAAAAAAACACAAAAAACAAAACAAAAAAAGCAGATGGTTTTTAATGTATTCATGGAGAGGACAGCTGGGAAACTTTACACCTTACATTGTTCATTCTCACATCACTTGCAGCTTTAAATGCCCCACCTAGTCCTCCGGGATAAACATTTCTATTGTAAAATCTGTATTGTTTAAATGTGCTAACCTAGCCCATCTGCTAGGTTGCTATGGCAGCACAAGAGAAACATAAACAAACAGTTGACCTACTTTTCAGCTAGGTCTCTGTTGGAAATGACAAGAGAATAACTCCAAGGACACAGTTTAAGGACGAAAAAAATAATACAAAAGACAGGATAACACATTCGCCTCTTTACATTCACTCTGTTTGGATCTAATTAGTATGGCAGTCTCAGTGCTGTATAATGTACGGCTTCCTGAAAGAAGCAGAAAAAAGGGACCGAGGGACTGACAAAGGGGGGGTGAGGAAACACAGACGCTGTTTTGACTTTGCCTCAATCAGTATTCCGCTTAAGGAGGTCGCCAACACAGAAATTGGCTCAGTTGTATGTTAACCTTTTGTTTTGCAGATCATTTAAAATAGGACTAATTTATACTTGTTTTGTTTTTTTTTGTTTTACATTATTTTAATGTTTACTTAAAAGTGTAAAGATCTTCTACATAAAAAACACCCAGTAGGTTCATTTGAGCAAGCCACAGACATCCGTTTTAGCAGTTACAGAAATTGCAAGCTCTGTCTACGATGGCAAGATAATCAAACATTAACAAGGCATGCTGCAAACAGCGGAATTATTTTTACAGGACATTACATGATCAATACGCTGAAAATTAGTTTCAAAAAATACCCGCAGTGCTCACAGTTGTGCTCTGAGTAGCACTGGACAATTACTGTAGCTGTAATGAAATCTAAATAATAGTTCAAACAGCACATAGAAGAAAACATTAAAGTATAATTTTGTGTGCACAAAATGCTAAATTCAATATTTCTTTTTTAATTCAAAACACTTTATTGATCCCAAAGGGAAATTAAATAAAATTAACGATTATCATCTTGTTGTCAAATATGAGCACATAAGCAGTTTGTCAGCAATAAGCCAATAATCGTTTAAAAAATGTGATTGTACTCCAACAGTCAAACTTTACAAAACATAGCGAGGCATCAAGTTTGACTATGACAAAGATCCTCAATAGTTGCCTTGATGACCTAAGTGGATAGGTTCTCCTATAAAAGTTCTCAAAGTTACAACAGGTACCATATTTTTACTGACCACTGCAAACAATCCAAACTGAGAAGGAAGTTATCGCTTTTGTTCTGGTTGTGAGAAGCAAAAAACACAGATGCTAAAGAATATGATAACAATCTGCTTTGCTCTTTACACAGAGATGGCTGCTTACTTATACAAAGCCAATAAGGAAATAAGTCCAACACTGACTGCGTGAAACATTTCTTTATTATTTGAGAATGTACATGTACTTGAGAAATTTGTCTCTTTCAACTTTTTCACAGCTAAAGCATTAGCTTAACCCAAAATCTAAGTAAGAATCACAAATGCCTTCCAGTGCTTTATTGTGTATATTCTCATATTATTACTTGCAGCTATAAATATGCCCCAACATGCAGGATAAACATTCTGGAAGTAAGTATTTTATCTTTCAACTCATCTGCCAGGTTGTTATAGCAACACAAGAAAATAAAATACAGGTTTTTTTTTATTGTTGGAAATGACTGGGGAAAACTGTTTGAAGACAGAGATGATTTTTTAAAAAAAGTTTTATTTTATCAGCAGAAGAGAGGAAACACTTTACACTCACAATGATGTCAGGATCTAATCAGTAGATGGCAGTGGTTTTTAATGGAAGGCTGTCTGGCAGAGTCAATGGACTGAACCTTTGCTAAATCCATGATGTTCCCAACACACAAGAGGGATGCCACAATACTTTAACCTCTTAACTTAGTTGAAGTAAAACAACACTGATGATAAAAAAAAAACAATGGTTAATTAGAGTAAGATTTTACAATAAATGAACATTTTCAAAAACAGTTTTGTGCTTTAAATAAATTGATGTTATACACACATTATTTTACATTAGAACCATTTTAGTATGTAGCACATACGAAGGGTATCACAGAACTTATATTTTGTAAGTTTACTCAGTGCAAGATAAACACTTTATCGATTGCTTTATGTTATACCTCAACTGGCAGATATTCATAGAACAGCTGAGACTGAAAGATATTTTAGTTTGTGTTGTTGCTTGCCCCTGAAAGCAAATGTCCTGACTTGATCATTTTGATCTAAATTACTAATTTTGTTAGTAATTCCCTTAGGCATTGTTTGATGGTTATTCCAAAGCAAAAGTATTATCTCGCAAAAACAGATAGAATATACTACAAATATGCTAAGACATTTTAAAAGAACCAACAAGCCCAGTTGCTACACAAAAACATAGAATGAAATCTCATACGATCATATAGTTGCAAAGATTTGATTTGACCATGCTTCACACGGAAATTCCACACATAAATGCTCTGATGTTTTGATCTTTTCCTCCACACAAAGAATTACTGAGATAATTTAACTTTGAGTTAAGTTTATGTTTTCAGAAGCTTAACTCAAAGTTTTAACATATATAATTTATGTTCTTTTTTTAATATAGTCTGTTTTTCTTTTTTATTTCACAAGATTTAAATGCAGCATGTCTCATAGCCCAATCTTGTAAACCAATAATTTTCTAACTTCCCCAAAACCCATTATAAGAAAGATGAACTTACTGTCTCTGCACAACCAAGGAAACCTTTAGCCTACCCAGGAACAAGATTACAATGGGAAAAAAATACAGAGGTGCGTCATTGTGTGGCAAGTTGTTGTTCTTGCACAAAGCAAACATATTAAAAAGTTGACAATGTTGTCTATTATAAGACACCTTCCCAGGTGGTGGCACCACGTACCTGGAAAAGACATAATACTGCCCCTTTAAAAGCAGTAGAACGTCAGGGTGTTCATTTAACATGTCATTCTACTTGGTGATGACCATCGACTTTTCCACTGAAGTGGCTACAGTGGTTCTTAACTCGTTTTGAAAAGAACTGGTTAGCTGAGAGCCAAGTCAGAGCCAAGTCATTTCCTCATAGATGTGTCATCCTGTAAATGTTTAGCCTTCCTCAGTTTCATTCTGTCTGTGAAGGATCATAGTACATAGGCATATTATGCATTCCAGTGCCTCCGCAAACAAATGATGACTAAGCATCTCAACCTGGACAGACTCACACAGAGAGTAAGTAGTTATTTGATAGTTTATTGAACAAATAATAATCATTGGCCCTCGGACACCGGCAGAAGATCTGACTCCGGTAACCGCCGTCAGAGGCGATGAGGATGAGGATTAAAGACGTCGTCCCTCCCAAGGCCCGGACACAGGAGGGACACCTCATTAGGTCTATTCTTCAAATGAACTCTGAAAAGATCACAAGGACACAAAGGCTTGTCTTTTGCAAACAGGGAGAAGCGTGTCAGACTTAGCTGTTCAGGCTAACTCCACAGAGAGCTTGCAAACCTTTAATATTTATTCTCTTCAGAGCATAGGCATGTGATCACAGTGATAATTCAACAGCAAAGGCAAGTACAGGAAATGCATTCAATATGGCAACTGCAAAGACAGGCATTTTGCACAAGATATTTCAGTTCTCTTATTTTTTTTCACAGCTGCAGAAGCGCCTACGCCTTGTCTGGAAACTTCTTTACGTTTCCAGACAAATACAGCAGTTTAAATACAGCAGATATAACAGTAAACAAATGGTTAAAAAAAGTATCAACATTTCCATCACACCTCATTTTTATTTGTATTACTGAAAGGGCCAGAATGTTAAATTGAAAGTATTTGGAAGAGACACAAAATTAGATTTTATTTTTTGCAAAAAGTTGTGAAAACACATTTATTTTAATGTTTACATAAACAAGAAACTATAGAATATTCTAATCAGTGAGAATTGTACCCCGGCATATTTGTATCTGCAACAATCAAATGATTTTGCAGACTAAAGTTATGTAAATCTTGAACTATGGTTGAGTGCCACATAAAATCATTGACAGTGCTGCAAAATGGCCCCCGCGCTGCAATTTGGACACGTGCAGACTACTTGTGCACATTCTCACATTACTCATAGCTTTAGATATGCCCCAACAAGTTCACAGGATATTCTGATAGTAAAGCTTTTGTCTTTGAACTCCAACAGTGTGGAAGCCCATCTGCCAGGTTGTTATAGCAACACAGAAAACACAAAAACAACCGACTCACTTTTTCAGCTAAGTCTGTTGGAAATGACAGAAGAAAATTAAGTCAGTTTTTAGACAATAATGATAATAATAAAAAAAGCTTTATTGTACCAGCTGAAAACAAAATTACACAAACTCCTCTATAATATCCTGACATTTGATGTCAGGATCTAATAAGTGCAGATGACTCAGTGCTTAATTATGTAAGGCTGATGGAGCGAGGTAAGGGTCTGACAAAGTGGGGAAAGGAAACATTTGTTGAATCTGTTCGACTTGGAGCTATTGACAACATAAAAAGGTGATGACAAAATATTTCAACCTTTTAATTTAGTCGATGTAAAAGAACACTGATGAAAACAAAACTGTTTTAATTAACTTAGATTTCACGCAAAAAAAATCTTTTTCTTTTATCAGTTTCATGCTTTTTGTTTCATAAAAAAAACATGTTGGTATATAAAAGAGCATTGCATGGTTTGTAGGTTTACTCAGTGCAAAATAAACATTATCAAGGCGCAGCACAGCAAACAGTAAAATGAAAAACTTAAATTGCAGAACCTCACATGATTTGTACATGTGCCAAAAATTAACAATAATAAAACAAATTCACACAGCATGAAGTTGTGCTGAGTAACGTTACTGAATATATGTTAGATAGAGTCCAAACATAAAATAAAAATTACAAATAAAACCAAAAAAGAAACCCTTAAATATGATCCACTATGGTTAAATGAAAATGCATAAATTTAACAAGTCATAAGTCGAGGTTAAAATATAATACAACAAACATCCAACATGTTCATCCTCTATACAACGAGGGTACAATGATGAAAAAATTTCCAGATTTTTTTTCATTAAAAATCTGGAAATTCTAAGATTTTTGATGAAAGGTTATGCAAGTTTAGCACCAAAATGAGCCTGAAATCAACTGCACAAACTACCTGCTGCTGGATTAACAACCATAATCCTGTCCAAATCAAGGAGACGACAGTTGCTTTGGTTGGAGCTGTAAAAAAAAAAGAAAAAAAAGCTAAGCTGCACCTCAGCCACATGCATTTTGAACCCATCAGGTTCCTTCTATAATTTTTGCACTCTTCTCAGCAGGTGAAGATAATTTAATCTGGTTGTTTCCCTGGTACAGAGCTGGTTTTACTGCATAGGCTACATATTTTCAACAGGATTAAGAATGTGGCTTTGTGAAAGTCACATTAAAAGGTTAATCTTAGCTTGCTTTATCCATTTCCAAACCATCTTTTAGTCAGGGCTTGAATTAAAAAAAACTCTGTGCTTGTGATAAGAATGAAATCATAACATATTGTTGCACATTCTTTAAAAATGGTATTTGAAAAGTGCAAACAATTGCTTTTAACAGCACAACAAGCAAGCAAACTTCAAGTAAGAATGTTATAATGTATGTGAACAAAACACATATACAAAAAAGGTATACCCTTTTTTTTGGTATACCTATGCCATAAACTGTGCCCTCACGGAAACTCAAAAAGCCACATTCATTAATTGACATTTAAATCAATTAATTAGCAAAAAATGTAGCATAGTCCATACGATAAGCTAAAGGAAGAAGTTACCCAGAGCTGGATAAAGATCATGCTGTAGTTTTTCCTGATTCTTTAAATGTTCTGGATTCTCTGTGGGTGCAGCAAGAAAATATCTGGTTGATCCAGTAGTTTTGTTTGGTCTAGAGAAACTGGTGGTCCGAGAGAGGTTGTTGCAGATGAGTGAAAGAGGCTACATGTCCCAAATGGTGCTTTAACGTGTTCAGAAAATTGGGCTGGAGAATTATAGATACTAAAGTTTCTGGTAAAGTTTCAAGGTGCACAAAAAGGGATGAAAATCTGGTGAGGCGAAAACTCCACCAACACTAGAAATGTTGAGAAAACTTTATTAGCAGGTTCAGACAATTCAGCTTGTACCGTCGTGATAGGTAAACTTGTTTCCTCAGTATTTCAAGTGTTGCAGGAGCTTCAACTTAGAGCCCTCTACCACTTTACAATCTTCACAAAATATTTTCATAAAAGCTAACATTTCAACACTAATAGACGGTGTTTGACTTTTGGGAGATGAAAAAAAGTACTGTGCTTTTAGTTGCAGCAGTGTGCAACACCTTTTTATACCAGCAAACATGACAACATGCATCTGATAAACCAGACTTGTGTCAAATGGGCAGCAAGGCGGCACAAAAAGTCAAAGTACCACTTTAACACAGTAGTTATGGCAACTTGAAATACAGATGGGTCAATCGAAAAGAAAAACTGATCCCAGAGAAGACTTTGAACGTCCATCATTTCCTGAAGTAAGTTTGCTACATTTCCGTAGTAAGCTTGTGAATGTGGAGCTTTATTAAGGTTAAGAAACACAGTTAAACCCTTAGTGCAACCGGAAAAGGAAGTTTGTTTCTACAGTGGTAATAATTTGGAAATCTCAAAGGCAGAAGACAAATTCAGCATTTCTAAAAGCACAGAGCCAAGCACGTACAAACAGGCCCTGAACATGCACCACCAATAAAAGCACTCAGTTCTAAAATGAACTAACGTTTCACCAAGCACAAAATCTTACAGTTAAGCCATCCAACATTCAATTATGCAAAAGTCAGATTTCTTTTGGACTGGTGGGAGGAGGTTAATAGATAGTTCTTGGGATAGTACACGATCCACTTCTTGTCACAAAAACGGCGCCGAGGATGATGATCACAATTCCCAGAGTCAGAAATACTCCCAGCAGGGCTGCCATGATGGTATAATTATCTGTGGGAGATGACAATTTCTGTTACATTCTCATTCTTTCTTGCAAAAGAATAGTGTCTTTTGTTTATGATAAGCTACACATCCCAAAATAAGGATTACAACAAAGAGTACATGAAGCCCCAGCAGTGGTCTCCGGTTGACCACCTATTAGACAACAGTAGCATGGAGGGTTATTGACAAACAGTACAACAGAAGGAAAAGATAATGTAGGATTGCTAGAGAGATGTGATTACCTTTAGGTCTGTTGAGGTGGAAATACTTGGTTGTTTTATTCACAACATTAGAGGCTACACATTTCCAGACTCCTGGAGTCCTGAAATCCAAAGTTAAAATTGGCCCAGTCGCATTTTGGTCCCAGGTCCACTTTAGCGTATCGTTCGCAAAGTGCCACTCGTAACGTGGAGTAGGGTTTCCTGTAGCCGTGCAGTTCAAAGATATTTTTGTGCCAGTAACATTTTCCAGGGTCTCATTTTTAGGCTCAGTAAGGATTGGTGGATCTGATGATGAGCATTAAATTATGTAAAGAGAAGGAAAAAGAGGAATTAAAAATACAGACAGACTGACATTTAGCTGCAAAAATGACTCCTTTTGATGAATAGACAAACTTACAGTAAACTGTTAATTCATACAACTCTGATCGCATCGGCTGAGGACGTTGTTTTGCTGGTAAGTCTAGCTTTGCTTCACACCAGATCTTCTTTCTGTTATCCTCTGCAACAATGTCTACTGTTGCTTCAACAGACCTATTGACTGGATGTCGACCGGTACCTTCAAACTTCTGCTCATGGAACATTTTATCTCCTTTGTACCAGGATATGATAAGTCTGTTTACTGGTGCAACATCAAAAACTAAGCACTTTAAGAGATGATATTTATCATCTGCCATCAGAGGGCTCGGAGGCTTTGGCATAGATACCTTCGCTGGCATTTCTACAGCAAAAAGTGATACAGGAAAAAAGTTAATTAGGACATAAACAGTATTTTTTATCAATCTATATTAATATGAAAAGTATCCACAGCATATTTGGTTATTTCAAAATTGTATAAAATTTATATTTTTTATCAAAATTCTACATGCAAATACCCCATTATGAACATGTGAGTTTGTAAGTTTCTATTTATTAAAAATAGAAACCAAGAAATCACATTTATGCAAGCATTTACAGATTTTGCTTAATATGTTGACCCAGCTTTGACAACTGCGGCCTCAAGCCGAGTTGAATATAAGGCCACAAGCTTAGCTCACCCATCTTTAGGCAGTTTCACCCATTCTTCCTTGAAAGGTTTCCAGTTCAATCAAGTTTGATGAGAGACGTCTGTCTGGCATTTACAGATTTTTCCGGAGATGTTCTATCAGATTCAAGTCTGGACTCTGGCTTGGCCACTCCAGGACATTTACAGAGATGTTCTGAAGTCACTGTGAGATCTTTACAGTGTGCTTCACCTGAGTCTGAAGTCCAGATGACTCTGGAGCTGGTTTTCATCAAGTATGTCTCTGTGGATTGCTCAATTCATTTTTCTCTTTATTCTGACTAGTCTGCCAGTTCCTTTTGCTGCAAAACATCCCCACAGCATGATGCTGACACCAATATTCTTCATTCCAGGCATCATGTTTCCTCCAAACATGATGCCTGGTATTCACAGCAAAACGTTCAAACTTGTTCTCATCAGACCACAGAATTTGGTTCTTTATGGGTCTTAAAATCCTTCAAGGGCCTGTGGGTAAACTCCTGTCATGTGCCTTTTATTGAGGAGTGGTTTTCCTCTGGACACCCTGGTTACCTTCCTGACTAAAGCCCTTCTCTGATGATCTCTCAGTTTAGATGGCCGACTAGCTCAAGAAGAATCCTGATGGTTCCAAACGTCTTCCATTTATGAACGATGGAGGACATTGAGATTAAGACCATTAGAACCTTCAAAACAGCACACACCGCTATGCATCCTTCCCCAGACTTCTACTTCAAGACAATCGTATTTCAGAGGTCTACATACAATTTCTTTGATACAATTATTGGTGTTTTTGATCTTACCTGCAGTGTCCACTGTAGGACTTTATATAGACAGGTGGTGTGCCTTTTCAGTCAACTGAATTTACTACAGGTGGTTTCTACATTTAAGTTGTAGAAACATCTCAAGGACGATCAGGATGATCATGAATTTAAATTTTCATGGTGAAGGCTTATGTAAATGTGATTTTTTTTTTTCTTCCATTTTTAATAAATTTAGAAAACACTCAGCCTTTTTTTCTACATTGTCATGATGGGATAAGAGATTAATTCATATTCATACAACTTGTAAAGATTGCAAATGAATACTTCCCAGATTCATTGTGTGTGTGTGTGTGTATATATATATATATATATATATATAGGTATGTGTGTGTGTGTGTGTGAGCATCTTACATAAGACTGTCACATTTATTAATCAACTTACTTACTGTAAGTAACCCTCCCGACCCCACTAAGGAACAAGGGTGTAAAGAAAATGGATGGATGGATGGATGGATGGATGGATGGATGGATGGATGGATGGATGGATGGATGGATGGATGGATGGATGGATGGATGGATGGATGGACGAACTTACTGTAAATAGTAAATGGTAGCTTTTGAATATCCTGTGAACCATTAGAGAACGCAGTATAACATTTTGGTTCAGTTTCCCAGTCGTCAACATTGTCAAGGTTCACATCTAAAGTGGTGAGTCCCTCTTTTAGGCCAGTTCCTCCAAATGAAGACTCCCAGCCAATCCCATCCACACTGCTGCATGATGTATTGCAGTTGGCTACCGTAGAACCTCCAAATTCCAAATATACCATCGGGGGAGTGAACTTAATTCCACAGCCATGTGCACGCTTTCCTAGATGGACACAGTTGACATAAATTAAGTAAAAGTTTTTACTGCACAAACAGCCATTTAAAACGGCCCTGCTAAAGATTTATTGGATTAGTACTGATAAACCTATAATTTAAATAATCTTCAACTAATTCAATAATTAATTAATCAATCGTTAACTGGAGTATACATATTCAAAACCAGGCCATTTGCTGAAATAACACAACACTCAGAGAAGTAATTAAGACAAAACAGTACAAATGATTATTAGGACACCTGCAGGATTCTTGTCGTTAGTTTGGGAACTTACCCATTCTGCAAGACTGATTAGTAACTTTGGACACCTGAGCAACTGCTAAAGCCAGTTATTAAACCATGACTGCAAACTAACTCATCTCTGCTCTCCACCACAGGTAGGCTGCAGCCTTTTGCTTGCAGATTTCAACATACATTATCCTCCCATTGATGCCAGTCTGTAACTATGTTCTATTCAGAACTCCTCAAATGGAAATTTTATAGGTTCCCCTAATATTAAAATGAGTTAATAAACTCCTATTGATCACATTTTGCTATGTAATTATTAACAGGCAAATTAAAAAATTATAATCAGAATAGCCCTATGCAGTATAGATGTTAAGTCAAGTAGAATAAGCTAAACGTTTTACAGGTAAATGTCAGAAGTATTTTTTTTTAGCTGCAGATTCGTCCTTTGCTACAAATGATCAAGCATACACTAAAGCAAGAAAATTATTTTCTTATTTTAAAAAAGAAATTGAATTGAACTGCTACTACTGCATAAAATAAAGTCTAAGTGGTTAAATGATAAATCTAAAGAATGTGCCAGTTTTAATCCAATTTATCAATTAATCAGAATAAACAATAGAGTAATCTATTATTAAAATAATTGTTAGCTGCAGCCTTACAGCTAAATCAATGAAGCAGTGATAACAATTACCAATAATAATTCTTATTATCATTATGAAATACATGAAATAAATACATGGACTTACAACAACAGTCATTGTGATTATACAGTGGAAAACATAAATAAAGAAAACATCAAGATTTCTCTCATCAAATATTTAGAATTAAATACTGAGCTTCAAAAAGACCTGGAAAGAGCAGGTACAGTTTTAAAATAAGAAGCCTTCCACAATATTGCTCCAATATGCACAGTTGGAGCAAAAGACTCCACTGCTGAAGGAAAAAGAAAAATTGAAGCTTTTTATAAAATTGGAAGAAAAATGATTCTGCATATCACCACAAAATAAAACAACCTGAGGTTTGCAGGTTGCAACATCATCCTTTGGGTATGGCTGTCTTAGAGAATGTGGTAACCTCACAGGGAAACTCCGAAAAACCGTTAGCATAGGAAAAAAAGAAGTCTGTAAATGTTTCTGCCTTTTTTGGGTCAGTCCTAATATAACAAGATCTGATATAAAAATATTTTAATGAAGCAAATAAATTCTTGTCTATATGAATGCTGCATCACTACAGGTTTCATTGGCTATGGCATGTTCTTGAATCATAGAACCATCCACAACATGGCAGCATGAGAGCAACATGTTTTCACCTTAATTATATGATTTTCTATAAAAACCAAAGGAAAACTCAACCCAGCATGCTTTACAGCAACATAGTGATCAAATATCCAGTATCCTTAAGTGTTTGTGTTGCTGAAATATTATTTTAAGCAACATTTCACTTTTCAAACTGCATCACTTGATTTTCTCAGGTTTTCTATAGTGCTTTGAAAAAGAAGTTCTGGCAAACAAGGGTAATTTTAATTTCTCCCAATGCTCATATTATTTACCTAACACATCCATGTTTCTTTAAAAGGCAACACACTTTCTCAGCAATGTGTAAATTAAAAATAACTAAAGACAGCTGTTGAAGGTATGCAATAAATGACAATGGTTCATGACATGCCTTACACAAGTTTTTACCACTTTATTTGCGCTGCAAGTTTACGTACCTATACATTTTCCATACGTTTTGTCTCTTCTATAAGCTACTGGATGGCTTATGAAATCAGTAGTCATTAAAATATGATTCCAGTTCAGAAGTAATAAAGAGTAACCTCAGAGTATTCCTTAGAAAGAGGGCGTCGGCTGAGAAATGAAAACCGACGCGCTAATATGACAATATCGGTGGTAAACTACTGTATCAGCAGAAGCAGTCAAGAAAAGCAGCAATGAAAGTTTAGTTACCTGCGTAGATCATAAAGGCGAAGAACAGAAACAACCGCATCGTGGTTTTCGGCACTGCTGGGCGTTCAGAGCGAAGGGAAGTACGGTTATGGTGACACAAACTTCTCCCTAGATCCGCAGAGATTACGCTACAGTATGGCGCTTCTGCTCCGTCTCAGAACACTGGGAATCATTGAAAGCAAAAGCAAATGTGGTGCGTTTACGTGCATTTCGTAAAGCTCCCTTTCGTGAGTCAGAGCTCACAACATGTTGCAGCAGGTAAGCGTAAGTCCCACGCCCTTTGCTTCTCAGTGGTATCAAGAAGTAGTAAGTACATTTTAATAAAACGAGCCTTTCGTGACATTAATTTACGGTAATTTAATGTTTTGGAGTGATTTTTTTTTTCACAACAGCTGACGGTGTTCTGTTCATGAAAAACAGAACACCGTCCGAGGAACAGCATCTGCGGTTGCTTTAACGATCCAAAGATAGTTCCTCCTAAGTGTTGAAAGGTCAAAACTGTTTTGTTTTTTATCAGACGCACGTTTTCGTTTCACCTGTGTTGCTCTAGTTTTCTTTCAAGTACAGAAGTAAACATAAATAAAAAGCATATTGAATCACTTAGCATGTTTGATTAAAAGAAATGATTGTGGCTAATAGAGAAACCCCCAAGTACATTAAACTAAAGTACTTTTCTATTGTCTAAATTTATTTTAGACAACGTGTTATGAAAATGCATAAGTTTAATAGTTAAAAAAAACGATTTACACAAATGTAAATATTTACAGCAGTATTCACAAATGTATACAGTGTGTTGTTCTTTCACATATCACAATCGAGGCTGCTAAAGTTCCAACATTATCTGCAACGTTTATACATGCAGTCCAATTTTAAAGCCAACGTTAAACTGTTCTTCATAAATAAATAGAAAGTTTTTCATTTACATAAAAATATTTTCCTGAATTTACATGTAAAAGCTACAAATGGCTGCAGTCACTCATAGAAAAAAAAAACAAAAAACACATTAAAGTGTTGAACAAGAGAATTTGTTCATTAGGCTTGAGCCTAGCACAGTATGGCACCACTCACAAAGGGCTGACACAGTTGGAGGATGCAGATTGTATGCAAAACACAAAAGTGCAGGGAAGTTTTCCGAATATACCTCAACCTTCACTGAGTTATTGAGACCAGTTAAAAATAAATGGATATAACTTCTTAGTGACAAATTAAGTTTTACGTTGATTTTAAATGCTCAAATTTTGCCTGGTTTCTTAATGAACTGAGTAAACACTGAAGAAAGGTCGAAGACACACAAAACCAAAGCAAAAACAATAATCATAACGCGCTCCTTTCTTATGAAAAATACATCTCTTTCATCTCAGTCAATTTTTCCCTTCTCACCCCATTCTTCATTTTGCCTGATCCAGTAAAACAAATGAAGATCTGACTATTTTTTCCTTCATCATAAAAGCATGAAACTTCTTTAAGAATAAAATGTGGAGAAGCAGATGCGACAATAATATGAGCAGCAGAAGCTATTCTCAACCGCTCCAAGTGTGAATCTGAATTCAGACCGAGAGGATATCCTTCATGTGCCGTTGAAAGGAGTGCTGCTAAGACAGCTTGGTGACTGGTAGCTGGATGTCCCAGCCGTTGTGAGCCACATTCCCGTTGTGAATGCTGAGTTTAGGGTTTTTAAGGCTGTAGCGACGCATTTTGGTGTTCTTGTAGTAGATTGAGTAGATGAAGATGAAAATGATGGAGATAGCCACAACTGTGAGAGCCACAAATCCAGCTAGGAGGGGCAGGTAGTCCTCTGAAAGCAGAAAAATAACATGTTAATGCAAAAGAAACAAAACAACACTAAAATTCAAGACTTCTTGTTGGTTAAGAGGTTTAAAATTTATTTTTTGTGTGTGTGAAAATGCATAAACCTTTTTTTTTTATTTTTTCAGCACCCAAAGAAAAACAAAAATCTACATTTACTGATTATTCAAAATAATAATAAGCTGTTTTTGCCATTCGAAGCAGATGTTCTAGGTAAGGTTTTTGTTCTGAACACATAACTACATCTGTGCAGAATTTATTGTCCGTTACTGGTCAGCACAATTTGCCTATTAAGTTTATCTTTATATATTTCAGTTTTTCTTTTTTAGATTTTGATTGTACAAGCCTTTAATGACTGTAATCTGATGGGAACTGAGCAGACAGAAAACGGTGAAAAACTTGGAGAAACGGTCCTTGGATCGAGAATCAAACTGCAGACACCTGAAGACCAGTGGCCTCCGTACAGTATAGGAGACATTTACAGTAAATGCTCTCAGTTTCATCATCTTGGACAGATGACGAGTTGGACCTCTGCACAAAATCTTCTCTAGAACATCCCAAAGTCTGGACACAGCATTGACCAATCCATGTGTAGAAGCAATGTCTTTTGAGTCCAATCTGAGACCCATGAATCCTGGCATTGCCGTAATCAGGTAACTGATTCACCTCATTCTTTCAGCAAATAATGTAACTGAACCTGGACCTGACAAAAAGCAGCAACCCTCTGGTCCAGCTTGTCACGTTTACAACTTCTTTTCTTAGGCTTTTGGTAAGAAGTGAAGACTAAAGAGACACAGTCTCTTTAGAACCTGCTGCTACTGTTCTGCTAAATAAAATTAAACCACAAACCATGATTATGATTTGATTTCATCAAACATTCAAGTCATAACCGACTAGCATCTCTTCCAAGACCACATAATGTGGCAGGGAGGGATTTTTTTTTTTCTTTTGGACAGGTGGTGTGATATGACTGGTGACATAGAAGCATACTATGACGTTTAAAAACACTTTTGAACCGGGGTCTTCAAATCCAGGCTTCGAGGGCCGATTTCTGGAAGTTTCTAGATGTGTCTCTGGTCCCAAAACACCTGAATAAAATGGCTGAATAACCTTTTCAGTTTGCAGTCAAGTTATCCAGAGTCCTGTTGATGAACTCTGTATTTGAGTCAGGTGTGTTGAAGCAGAGTCGCATCTAAAGGTTGCAGGGCGCCAGCCCTCGAGCCCTAGAATTGAAAACCCCTGCTCCAGGAGACAGGATGAATATAATTAGGTCTATCATCATCAGCAGCAACATGAAGGCTGTGACATTAACAAACTAATGCACTAAACATTACCATCGTCGCATCAAACATTAACCTGTCCTGTTCTGACACAGCATGCGTTTGGTTTATGGATGGACCCTACTTACTTTGTTCCTAAAAAACATTTTTCACATTCATGTTTTGCAAGTGAAATTACTTTTCTTCATAAGCTTTCAAAGAAAACGTCTGACAGTTGTGCTGAAGATTCATTTAAAGCAAACCACTATGAATCAAACAACAGGACCCGTACAGTAAGTGTACGAAATATAAAATTCCTCAATTTTATGTTTTTTTTTTTTTCTGAACCTGCAGAGCTTTAAAATTATCGCAGCAAATCTCTTTTCCAAAAATGTGTTTTCTCCAACAGGATTTTAGTTACCTGTTAAAATGACTTTAACCTCATGCTTGACAATGGCAAGACTGTTATTAGCAGTGCAGATGTATGTGCCTTCTTCATTTACAGTGAGCATGCCATTTGACCCAAGAAACGCCGTGGCTGTGTAATTCCATGTGACCGTTGGGGCCGGGTTGCCGTCAGCCTCACAAACAAGCTCCTCTTTATAACCACTGATCACTGGGACCAATTCAGGAAGCTTTGTAGTGTTAATCCTGGGTTTATCTGTTGAGACACAGAGGAGAGAAAATGTGAGATAATGACATTTATTCCGATAATTTGACTTATAATTAGTATTTTGTCCAATAATTGAAGTGACACAATCTCCATCAGTAGAGCCTTTAAACACTGACTGTAATGAAGTAAATGTAGTTCTCACAGTGGACGCTGAGTGTGAATGGATCAGATGTCATAAGAGGAGGAGGCTGAGGACCTTCGGGTCCCAGGTTCAGTTCAGCTTCACATTTGACCTGGAGTCCATGGAGAGTCCTGTTCAGAGTGATGTTCCTGGTGCAAACCACCGTTACAGGAAATTTATCCTCAGGAAAGCTGCATTCCGACTTATTGATGATTCTCACTGAATCTGAGGAATAAAACGATAAGAAAAACACTTAAGTCCACAGTGCTATAAAAAAAGTTCTGCTTTTGTTTTTTTTCTTTTTCTGTTACACTTAAATGTTTCAGGTCACCAAACAATTCATCAGAGATCAAAAATAACCTAAACAAATACAATCAGCGGTTTTGAGATGTGGATATAATTTTTAAGGGGGGAAAAAAAGCGATTCAAACGAACCTGGGAGTAATGGCCTCCCTGAGTAAATCATGAATGAACTGTGATTACCCATACTTTTAATTCAGTTTCACTCTCCGTGGCTAAGATTAATCACCGTCTCTTCTTTAGGATCAAGAAATCACTTAAATAGAATGCATCTGATCACATGGACAAGATCTCTAAAAGCAGCTACTCCATCATGGGGAAAAAAAAAATTATTTTGCATTCCCTCGAATAACCTTTGCGGTTCCTCACAATAGGTTTCAATAGCATAACTGAATACTGCAAGTCTTTCCAACAGTCACCACCATACTTTCTGCTATAATATAAGGTTTTCTTAAAAGTTTTTTTTCATGTACGTTAATGTCTCATTTGTGAGATATCCGAAGTTGTGTATCTTTTTCTTTAGGGTAGAAATGCATCACAAACCTACAAAATACAAAAGCAAAACAGGTCAAACATGGGCTTTCCATCTCCCATCTAAGATATAAACAAACTTTACATCTGAAGGAACGATAGAAAAAATATGTTTGACTGACACAAGTTTAATTTTAAGTTGATGATTAATGATTTATCTATTTTTGGAACAACTCATGGTCTTTGGGGGCAAACTGGTATCTGCATATGCTGTGTTGGTGAAACCTTTTCCAAAGTAATGTGTAAAAAAAAAAAAAAACACTGCCACATGTCACAAATATTAGATGGTAGTTGTTGCCACCAAAAGTGGCACAACCAGTAATTGAGTTATTCACATAGGGCCAGTTTGGGATTTTAATTTTCTCTGTTGCTTGTATTTGCACAGGTTATTGCTGATATTATAGTTTGTTTGATGATTTAAAGCTTTTATTTGCCAGGCAGCAAATATTTTACACACCAGTTTAAGCATTTTGTTTGTAAAATGTGTAATACAACAGAGAAGAAAGCCGTGAGGACTCCTTGGTAAACGATAAGATGTACTTTGCTGAGATTGTTGACTTTTGTACCAATAAACAATAATAATAATAATAATAATAAAAGAATCCTGTACCAGGCTCAATAGTCTCATTCCCTCTTTGCCATAACCACCGTACTCTCAGGTGTTTTGCAGGCGCCACATCCACAATTTCACACTCCAGCGTCATGTTACTTCCCTCTTCCCTGGATGCTGAGTTGTTCACAGTTCCATTCACAGAGATATTTTCTGGTAGTTCTGCAGGTGAGATAAATGAAAACGATTAAAAGTCATATATATATATATGACTTTTATATATATGACAGGACAGAACACAAATGAGACCTACTTACTGTAAAGAATGTAGTGTAGAGTTTTATTACACCATCCAATTCCCCAAACCTGTGCACAACAAACAGGACTTGGGTCCCAGTCTTCATGTGTGTTTGGAGTCCAACTTATGTTTTCCGTATTTGTTCCATTTTTCTGTCTAATCAGCCAGTACACATTGTTATCAGATACATTGTTTTCGGCCTTGCAGACCGCAGACTGTCCGCTGCTTTGGTATTGCAACACCATCGTCTCTGGTTGTATTTCAATAGGGCATTCCTGCTTGGCACCTGTGGGAACAGGGAATGTTATTTCACTTCAGTGACCACAGTCATTGCGATAACAGTATTTCCATGTAGAGTGGCATAATGAAACGGTGTTGAAAAGCGAAGAGGGCCTTAATACAATGGTAGGTCTGGACGCAGCAGGAAAAAGCTCAGGAAGGATATTCCCCTCCCTTACATGGTGGATTCTGTGCCCTGCATTCTTAAGCTATTCTGTATTGATAAGTTCAATGCGTCATATTCAAACAATCCACTTTTCTCACACTATAATAGTTATCAAGCTTGATGTTATTGCTTAAAAAAACAATTATGACTTCGTACATTAAAGACGTTTTTTTTTTAAAAAAATGTATGTTTCTGATTTTCTACTTGTAGTATTTTGATCTACATCAAGTCTGAATATGAATATGTCCCATCATATTTATACTTCTAGCTCCCCGATAAACTTTTAAACGCGCAGGCAACATTAATTTAGCAACTGGCAACCAGACATTTTTACTCCGACACAAAAAGAAAACATGACGTCTTAAGTGCTCACATTAAGAGCCACGACTTACTGGAGCTTGTCCCGTTAGAAAGCGCCAACAGCTGTAAAATCAAAGGCACTAAGAGCAGGCGAGGGCAGCTGAAATTCTCCATTGGAATCCAACTAAAGAGGTAATTTCTCCAGCTTCCTCTACTCTTCTGCTCCTCTAGAGTTTCTCCTGCTTCACCTCAGCTGCACGGAAACAGCAAGAGGCGGACTGAATGGAAGTATGTGGACTTTCTTTCTTTCTTTTTTTTTTAAGCAACAAGCTAAGCTAAGCTACCGTGACAGGCTCCAAGCCGCTCCTCGTCGGGCGGAGAGGAAGACAGCCCCCCCAAAAAAACACTGGGCATAGAGACACGGCATGCCCACACACTCCCACCGAGACTATAAATGTAGCAGCTGAGCAGCAACAAGCTGCGCTGGTTGCTGCTAAACTACCAGTGGAAAGAAACAAGCGACAGAATAAAGCGTTGATGATTCAAAGTGACTAATCTGGAATATTTAAATGCCTTCCCTGGAAAATATTTCAAGAACTGCCACAATATTATATTATATTATATTATATTATATTATATTATATTATATTATATTATATTATATTATATTATATTATATTATGTATGCTGGACTAAACATATTAAATCAGACATTTAAAGACATTAGTGAGCAGACATGTAAATGCAAAAACATAAATATTACTATGTTTTCAAAATGCACTCTTTCTCAGCTGCCTAAAGATGTTTGATATGTTTGGTGTATTTTGTTATGAAATGGCACAATATATATAAAGCTGAATTAAAAAAAAAAAAACATTAGATTAGATTAGATTAGATTAGATTAGATTAAACAATTGAATCTACAAGACCAACTTGTTTTTGCCTTTGAATATGATGCTGATTATTTTAAAAACATTTATGAAATGCAGCCACAGCTACAAACAAATGTTTTAAATTAAAGCAAATTCATGTATTTGACTGGCCCAGTCAAAGTCCAGACCATGGACTCTATAGTAAGATTTAAAAACTGTAGTGTTCACATATTATTTGTGGTGACTGAATTGAAATGCAAACTTTTCAGTTTTATTTATAAAGAACTTTGCAGCACTTGAGTTGATCTGCGATACAAACTAAAGAAAGCCCTATAAATACACTGACGTTTGTGAAACAGCAAAAAAAGTATGAATATCTTAGTGATGCATAAGGTGAAAGCCATTATGTTCTTAAGGACATTAAGGAGATTTTTATGTGCGTTGTTAAGTCCTACAAATTGCAATATAAAACATTGTAACTAGCAAGTCATTATTTGACTGTTTAGATATATTCTGTGTGTTACATGCATCAGTCCCCTTCATTGTATTGGACCTACCTTTGACAGTGACTCTAACTGTTTTGGAGACATTTCCTTTCTCATTCCAAGCATGGCAAGTGTAGGAACCAATGTTGAATCCGTTGGCATTGTTGATGATTAGGCGAGATATTCCATCTTCTGTTCTCTCATTCACATTGTGAGTCCTGTAGTAAATCCAGGAGTAGTTGGGGCGTGGGTTACCTACAGAAGAGCACTTCAGTCCCAAAACCTCCCCAACCTCAACTTCTGAATCTTCAAGCTCCACTATATGTGATGGAGGGTCTACAGAAAAAAACAAATGACCATGTATAAGTTGTAGGAAAACAATCACACATCATGTGTATCTTACCAGAAACAAATTATGAAGTGCTTACAATGAACAACAATGTCCACTGTGAAGTTGAGAGTTGTCCGATTGTTTGAAACTCTGACGGAGTACTGGCCCGCATTGCTCCTTGTTAGGATGTGTGGAAGTTGAACCTCCTCTTCCTCTTTGTACCAGATCTCAGTAGGTTCTGGGAAGCCCTGACTGCACGTGAGGTTGTGTCGAGTGTGTTCTTGAACAGTATATGTATGTGGACACATCCACTCTGGTCCGTCTGTAATGAAAAACATAAAACTTTCTTTACACTAAGAACACACCACCTACAAAATGGTTAAAATGTTTGGAGAAGACATTTAAAATGCAAGAATTACACTCACAGAACACATTAAGTTGGACTCTTTTTTCAACCAAGGTAAGACCGTCTGCTTTGACCTCATATGTTCCCGAGTCATGTCTTCCCAGAGGATTCGTCAGGCTTCTGGGACGTCCATCTTTCAGCCACTCAATATTCGGAGCAGGGTTTCCTGTCACTTTACATTTCCCATCCAAAGATTCTCCCTCGTCTACCTCTACGGTGTGACATTCAATCTCAGGTCCAACTAGCATAGAACAATACAGACAATTTAACATGGGTCTAAGGATAGGGAAATGAAGTGGGTTTTGTTTTGTAAAAGGTCCTGTCACATCAGTGAAGTATTCTTATTGCATGCTGGTTGCTGTGTTTCAAGAATCCAGCATGTAAAGGTGAGTGAAACATCTGGATAGCATGGTGATTATATAATGTTTTTGTTGTGCATTGCTGCAGCATAAAATTAATTCAACACTGATTTTATTTTTATGTAAATTGGTTCGATTGTGCCGAGTCCAAAGAAAGACAAACGAAAATGTAAAATACAATTTACATTACTTACACTTCACTCCAATACTTAATTCACGTGAAGATGCATTAAATTGTGGACCTTCTGGCCCCAAGTCCATATGTGCTTCGCATCTGATAGTGGTTCGGTCATCCTGTCTTGTTGGTGTAAAACGAAAGATAGACGTCTGGTTTGTGGGTTTCTTTGTGCTATTTGTAAGATTCTCACTGTAGATGATCTGGTTTCCCTGGTACCACCTTACGGTGAGATTTTGAACAGGTGCAATGTTGAGGATGCTACATGTGAGGATATACTCTTCATTTTCTCTCATTTCTTCACTGGATTCAATGCTGGAGCTGATGCTAATGTTTTCTGGAAATGCTGGAAGAAAGGAAAAGGTTTATTTTATCAGGAGTTGTTAAAGTGTTAAATTGGTCTGTGCTCAATCTGCTAGACCTACTGTAGATAACAAGTCCAAGTCTGGTGCTACATTGATTCGTGCCGCTAGTGATGAAGCACATTGGATTATTGTCCCACTCTGCCACACTTTGAACTGTCAGCATCACATATCTCTCTTCCTTAAGACCTGTGCCTCCTTCTGAAGCTTCCCAGCCGAGTCCATCAAATTCCTCTGCTGATGTTGTGCATTTGACTGAGACTGGATCTCCATATTTCACGACAACACGAGGTGGGGTCAGCTCAATAGCACAGGAGGCATCTTCACCTGTTACATAAAAGTACAGTGACATGTTATCTATTGACATGATTCATCACAAACCGTCTCTGCAATTTAGATTTTTTAAATATTTTTTTCAATAGCATTTTTTTTTCAATTGTCCTGAATATTGAGTCCATGGGAATGCAAATAGGACAGGAAACATGAACTAAAGTTATATTTTAAAAGAAAGTTTTAAAAAAAATGCTTCACATGAGACAAAAGCCAAGTGTTTTCTAGAGTCCAAAAAGAATCCAAAGTGAACATGATAGCATTCTTGCCACCAACATTTTGTACTCTGAACAAAAACAATAAAAAAGGTTTTCAAACTCAGCGATTTTATTGGCAGTGAGGGGTATGAAAAAAAAATGAAGAAACAAGGTTTAGAAGATTGGCCGTCCCTAAAACAACTGTAATATTTTTGCTCCAACAGATCCAACAATGAAAGTGACATTATAAACTTAACTAAAGCAAAAGTGGATGTTTTACAAATTTACATCCACAGAAAAATCATTTCATTTTAGTTACATCTTTCTAACTCTCATGAGTTGGGATACATGTGTATTTTTCATAGGAGTAACACTTTCAGAGCTCTGCAGTTGGAGAGAGAAGAAAGAACAGTGTGGCCTCATGTCTGAGTAATTTTGACATTAATGCAGAAACCAAGCTTAAAATGAATCCAGTTGTTGGTAATCAAAATGTTGCAGAAACAGACTTATTAGTATTGATCATTGGTAGGTCAAGTTTAAAACTTGACCTAATTCCTAATGTTATTTATTGGTTTAGTTTAATTTTGTCAAACTTACTGCACAGAATGTGCTCTGATAGTTACAGAGGGTTTATTCAGCTATTGCTTTTAAATCTGAGCTTTAAGACTTGCTATTGTCCACATTTTCAACTATCTTAACTGTCAGAAACTAAACTTTTTTTTTTTTCAGCTGTATACAAGTCTCCTTATCTCATAATACACTGCTCTCTTTTAGATAAAGTTCTGCAGATTCCTCTGGTTACGTTCCACATTTTTAGCTCAAAGATAGTTCAGGTATTTGGCAAAGCAATAACCACCTGTGTTTTTCATACAAATTAAATGGATTTTGATACATTCATAGTAAATGATCTAAAACTGAATGTCCTAAAAAAAAGAAAAGATATCACATAGACTACATTTTAATTCATTCAACAACAACAACAACAACAACAAAATCAGTGAATGTAAAACTTACCTGGAATAAGAAGCAGCCCCACAAATAGTTGAACAAATAATATCCACTCAGTCATTGGTTTGGTTGTTTTTTTTTTTTTTTTCTTGCCTGGTATGAACAATGTGTCTTCTGTGGCTTGTTGCAGCTCTGCTCTGCTTCTCTTGTGGGGTAACTCACTTGGAGACCAGTGGTTTTACACATCAGAAGAGGGAGGGGGAAAAATACAGCCAGCTCTGATTCTCTTATGACACACACACACACACACACACAACAAACCCTTGGTTGTTTGTGTGCGAACAAGGACACAGACTCATCATTTTTAACAGTCAGGCACTTTAAATATGCTATTTTCAGTTTATACTTATCATTGTAGATGCAGTGGGATATTATTTGTCTCTTGTGGATGTCTGACACCTTTAAAAAGCTGTGACTGTAGCTCATGTCCTCAATAGGTTCTGAGTGCGTTTTTGTTTTTTGTTTTTGTTTTTTTTGGATCTCAACTGTCTTTGAGTGTGTGGATTCGTACAAGCTTTCACTGAGAATTGGAACAATTAGCCACATTTTATCTAACAACTGTCAAATGTGAGCTGACCTTAATTCTGGTGAGATTTAGACCTGGTTGAAGCGTTCTTATTTGGGTTAGTGTGCCTGACCTGATTCTGCAGTGTCAGTCATACCTCGCTTGGGGCTGCAGTATTTATTCCAGCTTGCTTGTTTTTCATGGCACAAGCTTACGCTCCCTCCTTTTGCCACTTTCAAATTTCATATCATTTTAAAAAGTTGTGTACATATTGTGAAATGGGTTTTTTTTTTGTATGTTTTTGTCATTTCAAACTTAATTATCGGTTTTGTTTTTTTCCACAAAGAACGGTGAGCTCCTGCTAAATAGTAACCGCCATAGGCCCAGAAAAATAAGCATTAACTCCATGCTTTTTACTCATTAAATTTATTTCTAGTGGGCATATTAACATTAAACTCAGACCAGATGTCAGTAAAAGCCTAAGTAGTCCCCTCATATAAACGAGTCTATAAATGGTGTGTAATAAAGTAGAATAACACGTGAAGTAGATATTAACGATATGAAGAAAAGAACAAGCACAAAGGCAAATAAAGCCGTGCCTAAATCAGCACAACTTAAGAAATCTACCAGGATTTTCTTCATAAAATTCTGAACATTAAGCAAGGGTGGCTTTTCTTTGGCCAAAAATTGTTTTTCTTTGGCCAAGAAAAACAATTGAGTAGTTTCAGAGAAAGACCAGTCAGTCTCCTCCTGGAATCCGGGTGAAATTCAGTGGAAAGAACTGAAGATTTGGGTGAATAGAAAAGAAAAGGAACCGAGAAAGACAGGAGAGTAGTTTCTCCATACAGTTCACATTTCACAGCTGCCATAAACAAAAATAGTTGTAGATATGGAATAAATAGATACGAAGTGCAAGACATTTGTATTACTTGAATGCTTTCGAACACTGTTATGACTTTCCGATATCAACTCAACCGAGAGCATTTCTTCCGGATGTAAACAATTGTTTTTTGGTAGAATTTTAAATCAGTTTTATCTCTAATGCACGGTGAAGTTTTGAAGTATTTTGTCCAGACTGACATGTTGGGGAGTGATTGCTTCTTATCTGTAATCTACTGAACAGTGACAGGAGTTTTGAAGCCTCTTATGAAAACTATTTCAGCGCCCACGCATCCGAAAGTCATCAACACACTGATTCACTCCCACACATCCAGCTTTAGACTTCTGCTGTTCACCAGTCTAATTTCTAAGTAGTTTGGATGAAATGGTCATGATTGCATTAGTATGTCCTGAGAGGGCATAAAACACACATGTAAGAGTAAGACTGGACTTTCCACACTTTCCCCTTCGGAATCGCATCCTGCCCTTGTAGTTTCACAATTAGGACTTTCCGAATTTCCTTGGAATGGTAACGGATTTCCTTCCCTTTCCTGATGGAATGAGTGTAGGGATATTTATGTGGAGTCAGCTCATGGCTGCTTAGTTTACAAGATGCTATTCTTCAGTACAATGATTAAAAATCTGGGAACAAAAAGAGTGTCAGGAAAAGAAAGCAACAGATACTCCCAAAGCTCCCGTCAGTCTTGGAGAGAATGGGCAGATCCCAGAAAAATGTGGTTTCAGTTAAAACAGGGGGTGGGAGTATACACAAAATAAACACCCGTACACAGCAAGTTTTCCAATCTAGAAGGGGATGAAAAGATAGCTAAACATTTTTTACTGAAGCAGTGAACAATGATACAAAAGGGAGGTTTTGAAAGACAAACAGAAGGCTTCATAAAGGGATACGAAGATTTACATTCCAGTCTTGTCCCCAAGGAAGAAACTGCATAAAATAATTTATTCTCCCTGCTCCAGGATGTTTAGAGTATCAGGCTCCGAGGGTTGGAAGAGAAAACACAATCTGCTCTTATTACCTACATGCCGAGCTTTCATCTCTGCACAGGGAGTTTGTTATTGAGCATTGTCACAGGAATGATAATTGAGGAAGGAACCGACAAACACACCATCATTGTACAAAGCGGGTTTCAGTGTCTCTCATCACACGTGTCAAACCGTCACATCTTATCTTGATCAAATAAACTTTGCGAAAAGGATGATATTGGATAAACAATTGACCCGTGAAACGTCTTGAAAATGACAGCTGAGGTTGATTTAGTCTTTCCTCACTTCAGAGCGCTTTTGGTTTCATCTGTTTGTGACAATGTTCATTTAGTAGGTTAATTGTGTTGTTGTTGTTGTTTCTACAAGATGCAACAAAGTCGACAACAAAGATATATGTTTTTTTTTATTACCATGAAATAAATTTGATTCCCCTACTCAATCCCCCCCCCCTTTTTTTTTTTTTTTTTTTTGCATCCCGAGGGATCAAAAAAGAGAAGTTCCCAATCTATTTTGATACGAAAAACTGGAAGGAAGTGAACCATCATCAAAGAGCACAAGGAAGTGAATCATGAGATAGTTAGGAAAATTTTAGTTTATTTATTGTGTCACCAGCCCTGATATGTTATCTGAATTATTTTTATTTTTTTTTGTAAACCCACCAGCGTGCCAGTGGCCTGGTGAAAAGATGGATGTGCCTGTAAAAGCGGGATCACAATGATTTCTCTTTTTAGAAATCATGTGACAGAGAGAAAATATCTGGGAAGCCCACACAATGGAGACACAAGAAAAACACTTATTAAAGACAAAAGTGCAAACACAGAGCCAGTGACAAATGACTTTTTGCGCAAAGGTGACAGAGCGACCTTGTGCTTTCAGAGAAAAGCTTACATCAGCGTTAGAGACCAGATGTTTTCTTCTCACACTCGCTGTATATCTCATCCAGCTGAGTAGAAACTCTGCATTCAACAATTTAATTACGGAAAGAAAAAAAAGATTAAAGGAGACTCATTCAAGGCGTAACAATGTCAGTGTTGTTCATTTACTGAACGCTAGCTATAATGTGATCATGCAAAATGTATGAGGCAAACAGAAGTCCTTCTGTTTCCACATTCTTTGTGTCTCTGCTGGCATTTTGAAGCCTTCACCGTTTGTAAGGAAAACCGACACCAGTGTCAGGATGGCTGGGAGACTCTTCAGCTTGAATTATTATTTTTTCCCCCATGAAAATACATTTTCCTCTGAAAACATGCAGGAATGCCAAAGCAGCACAGGCCTAACCTCGTGGTTCAACAGGGCTGCTAAACTTGAGGAACAGAAGTATTTCAAATCTGTTAGAATATATGTTGGATGCACTTTCTTTGCGGACCTCACACAGCACATCCTCTGCTATGAAAGGGAGAGTGTAACATGTCACTGTTGAAAGAGATAAATTCCTGTCCTAGGAGTTGTTATTTCCTGGGAAATTACAGTGAACTGTGGTAAAGTCCAGATAGTATTGTGTTAATAATAAGGATACACCAATTACTCAACCTGATTTTATCTTTCCCTACTTTCAACTTCCTGGTGTTGCATAAGCATTGACATTCTGTAAAGGATTCTGTTTTAATAAAGCATAATAATAATAATAATAATAATAATAATAATAATAATAATATAAAATAAAATTTCTTATTTTATTTTATAAAATGTGACTGAATAGTTACAGTTAAGCCCAAAATTATTCAGAAGATTTGGAGCTCATCACCGAGGATAAGAAAACCATGGAAATCCTGTGAAGTGATGGTCAACAAACATAAGGAGGGTTTGATTGCTGAAATGCCAAAACACATTTCCATTAAAAAGTAAGATGTACAGTATATAAGATTGTATTTAGTGTACTTTTTATATTGTGTATTATCTCTGGAGAGATGCTTGTGTCGTTTTATATCAGAAAACAATTTCTTGGTTGAATAAAAATACATTTTTATCTGAATTTAAGTGTAACTTGTGAGTCCTTTTTTAAAGCAGAACTGCAATGTTGTAGTAATTTCTCAAGTAGTAGTATTTCTTGTAGTATTTATCAAGTAAACAACAGAAAATTAGATTCCAAATGGCCCTTTGTTTCTTACTGCTTACGAGTAGTGGAAAAAGTTATTGATTGCAGCTGAATTGCTGCACCTTAAGATAAAAAAAAAAAACTATAATAGTTCACAGATGTTCCTTTCTATATTGAAAAAACATAACATTTCTGAAATACAAAGGGTCTTGGCATCCTTGGAGGAAAACATTTCTGAAACATGACGCAAAAACTGCAACATAAATGTCCTAGTTAAATATACTTTAACATCATTGCAGAGTTACTAGATTCGCCATGAAGATGATAAAAGGGAGATAAGTTTTATGTGCAGAAATATGACCTTTACGTTTTAAAAAAAACATTCTTTGCTAGGCACAAACTGAGAATAACTTTTTCAATTTGATGTAAAGCGTGGAGCACACTGGATTACACATAAAGCAAATGGACTGGAGTCCATGCATTCCACAAAGGAACACAAGGTCGCATGTGTTTGTCAATGATACGACTGGTGAGGGAAGCAGCCAGATGAATTGGACAAGGTTGAATAGTTCACTGAAAAGAACCACAGCAGCTCACAAGTACAATCAAAACCACTAGGAAAATTTTTAACATTTTTGCTAAGGTTGAATCTAACTTAATTTTGTAAATCATTGATTAAAGACAAAACCAAAGAAAGATTGATGAAAGTTTACAAAAAGAAAACAACATTGTGCTTATACATTTTAAAACAGATGACAATTTCAGACAATTTTTTTAACCAGAAGTTTTCAGTTTCTTTAAGCATGCTAAATAAATCAAGAAAAACTATAAACTAGCTAAAACAAGTCAGCTGAGCTATCTCATCACATAACGGTACACATCATTGTCAATGTAGCATTGTCATGAAGTTTATGTCTTCATTGAATTCTGCATTTCACTGTGATAATTTAAATCTGATTAAAATTACAGCTCAGAAAATTCACTCCGTATTTTACATGTACAGCACAGTGAACATAACACATTACTTATGTTTTCATTTTACTTTTATTGCTGGAATCATAACTCCTTCTCTTTTCAGATGCATTATTGAGATGTTTAATTTCCACCCTGGGTCTTCCGCAACACCACAAAGCCATCCACCTGTTGCCTCTACATCACGTGTGCTCATCCATTGCATCATAAAGAGTCTCACGATAAATCTCACCTACGGTGCCAAAGTGGCTAGGGCCAGCCTTGGTAGTGAACTTCAGGCTAATGCATACAGGAACTACATGCCAGACAGGAAATGACTGGCTGACTCTTTGATGAAAGAGAGCACAACACAATGGAAGCTGATATAGAAGTTTAAAACAAAAAACAAACGTTTGATGACAAAGGTCACAATCAAAAGTTATTCTCGTCATATTACTTTTATTTGATCATCCAGTGCTCTGACACTACTTTTCATTTACTCAAATTACTTTACCCAAATTTATTCTGCTAGTCAGCACCCAACTTTACAAAACAACCTACAAAAGGACCACACATCCAGGGCTCAAAACCTGCATGAATAAGCTGTGAAAGCGTTGTTTGCAAAACCAAATTCTTCACCCATCTCATTTTACCCAGTGTCCTTAGTCGGCTTGTTTCTCCGGTTTCTTTAAAATGCAACAGCTGTCTTCATTTGAAAGTGAATGACCGCTGTTGCTGCCTCAGTTGGCAAAGAAGTCATCATTTCACAGTAAAATACAGTTTGTGACCATATTGCTTTGAGTGGAGAGTCTCCCTGTTGTCCCACTGAGTCATGAGAGGAGGTCTTTCCAAGAACAGTCTGCCCCTTCCTGGCCCCCTCTTTTTGCGAGTGAACTGATCAGAAAACAACCAGAAACCCCAGGTGGCGGAGGGAGGATTTGTTTACGGATTGGATCAGGGAAACAGCAAGCTCTCTCATCCTGTCAGGATAGGAGAAAACTTTGTTGTTTTTTTTAGATTCTAAAGAGAAAAATGCCGACCAGGTCACATGTTTTTGCACAGACATCAGATTTTTCACCCTCTTCTTTGTTCCAGCTAGGGATGAAGGGAAGCGATATAGTCTGACATCAGATTCCAGATCCCCTTTTCCCTCCCTCTCTAACTGCATTATCTGATCCTCATGGTCTGCAGGAGAAGGTCATTAATCTGCAACATCAACCATATGGAAACGGTTAGGGAACTGGAGCATAAAAACAACTTAAAAAAATCATCCGCCTCCTACAAGCTATTTAGGATGAACACAAAATTCTATAAAATTCTAGTAAAAATAATAAAAATGTCTTTCTTTTTTTTTGTAACTCTCAGCAGCATGTTGTTTTTTCAGCAGAACTAATTTTGAGTTTATTCTACATGCAGAGAGGCTGTGTAAAATGATGTAATGCAGTCTGGGAGAGATAAAGAGGAAATATTTATCAGCTGAACAGCAGACACTCCCACGACATTTAATTGACTTGAGATGCTCTTAACCCTTTGCGTTTTATTATCTTCTGAAAACAAAAGCTCACAATGTTAGACGATTCCTCGGGGAGACAGAAAAGCATTTGAGGATGATGTTTTGTTTTTGTTTTTTCCTGTTCTTTTCTTTTCTTTTCTTTTTGTTCGGGGATTTAACTGCAAAAACAGAAGCAGAAAAGTTGCCAAACAATCAAGATCTCTGGCTCCTCCTAGAGACCGAACCTGCAACGTGTTCTCATAATACATTTCAACATGCAAATCACCAGTTCAGTCAATGA
Source organism: Poecilia latipinna (assembly GCF_001443285.1). NCBI lineage: Eukaryota > Metazoa > Chordata > Actinopteri > Cyprinodontiformes > Poeciliidae > Poecilia > Poecilia latipinna. The sequence goes on along the minus strand of NW_015112699.1, from coordinate 508,875 downwards.
CCCTTCTACAATACGTAAAACATTTACTAAAAGGAAGATAAACAACTTACATCATCATTATCGTTATCATCGTTAAATCTTCGTAGTTTTTAGCTGCTTTACTTCATTACAAAAGGTGGGGGGGGAAAAAAACATCATAATTCGCCACTAGATGGCACAATAGTGCTAAATTGCAGCAACTTGAAAACAATCTTAGGCCATCAAACAATGTGCTCTGTGCCTTGCAAAAACCTGCGGGTTTTGGTTAAGATGTAGCAGGGAGCCTTTGCAAATCTCAAAGACTGATCTCTTCAGTCTTTACAGGATCCCGGCAGTAGCAAACCACAACTACAGCATCTGCTAACTGTGGTTTCACCTGAGCTCCAAATTAATCAACAGGGTTCAAGTGTTATGAGTTGAAACTGCGACACAAATCCCAGTTTTAATGAACTGCATTGCTACTGGTGCCGACCGAGAGGGGTTTTAGTAATGCAAATAAATTACATTTATTTACGAGAATAAATGTAAAAATAAAGGTGCCTACCTCATGCATATATTCTGCAGGAAACAGAATTCAGTGTTGTCATGTAGGTTATTTTTTTATACAGACATGATTCATCTTCAAAAGAAGGTTCTGCAATTATTTTTTACTTCGACTAAAATTAAAATGCCCTTTACTCCCTTTATAAAATTAGTGTTGACATAAAGTAGGTATCACTTGAAATTTGTTTCTGCTCTGCTATTGAGTTTAAACTGAGCGCGTTGCGTTGTTAAACCCAGCTCAGAGGAAATGTTGGGCTCATATTTCTATCAAAAGCTTTTAATAGGTGGGTTTGTGATTTCAGCAAAACAAATGTTTGAATTTCATAAATTTCTTTCGAGGAAAATGGTTTTCCCTCTTGCATGCCGATGGATTGCGGAGGATCGACATAGTTTTATTTCCTATCTTGCCTCATTTTGTGGTGACCAGCTGCGCCCCGGCCAGCTGTGTAGCTGCTACATAGATTATTGGTTGCATTGTGGTGGGACAGACCACAAAACTGACAATTTCTTAGGCCTTTGAAATGGTAACAAGGTAATCCAGTGTTTGCTGGAACTTTAAACATACAGATTGGCTGTCTTTCTGTGGTTTAATTTTAACCTATTTGCTTTGGACTGTCTCCAGCGTGTGCTGCAGATGGACGCTTTCTCACAGGGCTCTTCAGACTGAAACTTTTTCCCTCTCTCCCTCTCTCCCTCTCTCTCTTTCCTTTTTGGATTTTGTTCCCGGGCTCACTTGTGGCCTCTGTGGATCCCCCAAAGGGTAAAAATGTTTTATCGTCTGACTTTGTGGCTCTTTGTCTGACCTGGCAAACTCAAATGATTCTTAGCTGGTATCTTTCAGGATGTCAGGAAAAAACTTGTACTTACTATTAGAATTTTTTTAACTTGCGTTATCTTCTGGGGAATGTCGGTGATCCAGATGCAGATTAAAAGTGGAGACTTTTGAAAATGTTCATCTTAAACTCTGGTATCACTTAGTGAGAGAGGGTAAAGAACATGATTAAAAAAAAAGCTAAACCTTGAGTTTTCTATAGATGCAGAACAAACTGAACTGAGAAAGATTGCAGATTTGTAACAGGTTTTTGACATGAGATACCCAAAAGCCCAACCCAAGGATACTAACAATGAAACCTAATAGTATTTACCCCCATTTCCCATTTGCACAGAGAACAGCTGCAGAAGATTTTGTTATTCTGTTTGTGAGCACGCCCTCCTTTCAAAGATACCAAGATGCCTCTTTAAACCCCACCCAGGTTCCTCTTGCAGCATTTCGTTTGAATCCCTGCTGATCAATGCAAAGGAAGGATGGATCAGTGATTACCCTGTGAAAGGGAAAGCATCCCCAGGTCCTTTTTGTGGGCTCTGTAGGAGCTTGAAAGGGGCCTGTGACCTCGCCTCCCTTCCCCCGTCAAAGGCCTCTTGGGCACCATTAACACCATGAGAGAGGCACTGACTTCCAAGGTCTGCTGGAGAGTACAGCATCCCAACATCTGGAAGGCATTATGTTGTTGCTGCCCTCGGGTGAAACTCAGGGACACGGTGACGGGGGGACTGCGTGTGCATGTATCCGTGTGTGTGCTGACAAAGCAGCGTCAGAATGACTTAATTGCGTTGTTGTGTGAGATTATGAAACCACGACCTCTTAAGAAACTCTCAAATGATGGTGGCATCACAAACTGTAAATAAGCTGACGCAAAACAAAGAGATATACTGTACTCTGAGTGTGTTGGGGGAATGTACACAGTCCTGTATGGGTCTTTGTTCGTGCAACTTGTTTGAACGTCGGCTATTTTGCAGGGCGGCAGGATGTGGAAGTTCTTGGCAACGGAGCAGCTCCATCTGAACCTGGTCTGAAACAAGATGGCTTTGTGTGTATGATCACCATCCTGCCCCTCCCTTCCTTCCCCCTCACTGTACCTTTAAGGTTGGAGGCGCTGCTTTCAAGGTGCACCCCCTCTTTAGCCTCGCAGCGGTTCAGGTCATGCTGTGTACAGTGGTGGTTAGGGTAACCCGACCCTCATGTGCACCGACTGCAGCGTTTTCTCTAACAAGGACTGTTTCAACATCAGTTATGAGAAAGCAAGACGCAGGCTAACTGTTGGGGTCCAGCATGAGACGCCGCAAGGTTGCTGGAAGACACTCTTGTGCTAAAATTCTTCATCGTGACACAATGAGAAATATCAACCCCAATAGGCAATCGTATTGCTCTCAGTTCAACCACAACGTGATGTTAACAGTGCTTATGGATTATTTTCTGATCATCTGAGTGAACATTTCAAAGCCCAATGAAAAGTGAAATAAATGGAAACAGACAGGTTTTCTTCTGAATTTCTGACAAAACAAAACGGTGACACTTTAGTTGAAGGGTTGTGTGTAAGACTGACCTGAGACTGTCATAATTCCTGCCACGGATATGAAGGAGCCTTCATGAATGCTTATGTCGTGATGTGCCATTTGGGAAATAATGACACTTTTAATACAAAGTTGACACTTTCAGTTTATTTTTAATGGAGGATTTATTGGAACTTTCCATTAAAAGTGTCATTATTTCTGAATAATGCAAAGTTGACACTTTCAACGAACTTTTAATGCAACTTTTAGTGCACCTTTCCATTCAAAGTATCATTATTTACCGAATGACACTTCACGACAGCAGCCGAAAACATTTATGAAGAGCCATTAATGTTCATGGCATGTGTTATGTCATGTTTATCACAGTCTCGTGTCAGTCTTATGTACACCCCTTCAAATAAAGTAACCAAAAAACTTCCACTGGTATCATATGTATTTATATTTGCCTTCTTTTTAAAAAAAAAAATAAATTCTGGGGAAAATCCAGTTCGAGAAATTTGTGAACAGAGCACAGTCTCATTGCGGAAACAATGTTTTTGTGAAGACCTGATGGATTTATAGAAAACAATAGTGAACAATCAGCTTTAAGAAGACCAAAGAACACAAAAAGGTCTGGGACTTCAGTTGTGGAGAAGCTTAAAGCAGAGTGAGGTTATAAAACAACACTGAACCTTTCACTGAGCTTTGTTAAATCCATCATTTGAAAATAGATTATGACACTACCGCAAACGTACCGAGACAGAGTACCGATCAGAGGAGCTGCTGAAAGGTTGTTCTAAAAAAAAAAAACAAGACGTTGGGGGAGCTGAATACAAATACATGTATGAAGGCTTTTGAAAGGCAATGCAGATGTTCTAAACTAGCTAAAAAACAACAACAAAAAAAAAATTCATTACAAACAAATCTTGATTTTTCTGGACCCTCACCTTTACCCCATTTCTTTAAATGTAGACTTGAGTTTTGTCCTAAACGTGAACATATGTCATGAGCCTCAGGCTCACAGCAGATGAAAGCCGTGGACAACCTTCTCCCTTTCTCTTTTACCCTCCTCTACCCCCACGTCAACCTGTCATCTACTCCCCTGCCCATGCTTTGCATCCCAGTCCCCCCCACACCCCCCCTCTTCTCCTCTCTTGCCATCAGTTGGTTGTTGTTGAGCAGGCATTTCACAGACACTCCCACCGAGACCAGTGACCTCAGCAGCGGGCAGGAAGTCAAAAGGGTTCAAGTTCCCCCTGTGAGAGTAATCCCACACATTTCTGTGCATTTGATTCAGGAGAGGGGATCTTTGTGGGACTCCGGGGGTGTGGAGTCCCAGCATGAGACAGTTTCTCACTCTCAGAGCATGCCACATCATCTCTGTCATCGCAGGGCAAATAGACTGTGATGTAAGCGCTCCTAGAACAGGAGAACAATCTGAAAGACGAGCTAAATCCAGGTGTCCGTATTTCCTGTGAGACAACAAGGCTGCAATGTGGCACTGGAACAATGAGAAGGAAAAGACCGAAATTAGAAAAGAAAGGAGAGGAAAGGAAGTAGATTTTAACAAACGGCATTGTGTGTGTTTGACTGTTAATGGTCGACAACTTGGCTTGACATTAACAGTCAAAAGTAGCTCTGTCTCCTTATCAAACGTCCTTATGCGATGGAATAATCATTAATTTGAAATACCAGGGAAAACTGGTGGGTGTTTTTTTTTTTTTTTCCCCCTGAAATGGGTCGATGACCTCGACTGTTTGTCAGTCTCTTCCTGCTGATACTTTGTTGCAATGAATGTCATCAGTGGGAATGTAAACCACCACAGACATGAGTCCTTGCTAGACACACCCACCTGCACTAATCGGGGGAGAACACCACATGGTTTTTCTTTGCGGTTATGTTGTAAGATTTAAGTGTGTTTTACTAAGATGGTCAAAAACAAGAAATGCTGCATAACAACATTTGAACAGACACAAACAAGCAAAAAAAAAAAAAAACCTGTCCTCTATGATCATTTGGGAGAAACAATGGATTTGTTCTTGTCATTTTCTTTGAATGGAATTTTCTTTGAATGGAAGCAGCTCAATACGGCAACATTAGTTGCCGTATTGAGCTGCTTCCATTACATCCCTTTCAGCTGTGGTGTGGTATGTGACTACATATTTCATGCAGATCAATGGGAGCTCATTGAATATCTACCGAGGCTGTGTCATGCCGGTTCACATGTTCCCAAATTAAATCAAACAAACACAGCTGTGGGTTTTTGTTTTTTTCTTTTTTACTATACATTGTGTATCCAAAAGAAAAGTCACCACCTGGATTTAAGGAAGCAAGTAGACTGAAGTCTCTTAAGGCACTTTTCCACTGCAAGTGTTGCATTTATTGGACAATTACTGCATGGACGATTGTTGTTGATTATTGCCAACAAGTTAGTTAACACTAAGCGATGCAAGCAGTGATTTAAGCAACCTTGTCGGAGGGCAAAGTTGCTTGAAGGTCAGTGATTTGAACCTTCTGTTTCTGAAATGCTTCAACAGCTTTAAGATGTAAATTCTTTTTGGCCTTATTCTCCCCCAAGATACAAGTTCAAACAAAACAGCTTTCTGTGTCTTCCCTAATCATTTCCAGAGTATTCGGGGGGGAAAAAAGTCTGTACTTACGGTTTCCCAATGATAGTTCTGGGAGTATTTAGCATGTTTCTATTTGTTTCTGTGTTTCGACATGCCTGGTTTTATTTGATACGTCATTAAGAGGATTCAGTAGAATGTGATCGTGTGCTTATGTGATTTTCTCTTTTGACTCAAATGTGTTGGAGCAGGAGAGATTGCCTCGAGAAATGGGATTTCAAAACACTGAAAGTAAAAATTTTCCATACATCCATAAAAGATGTGGCAATGAATAAAAAGATTTGACATTGATTGCCAACCCCGATAATATACGTCAAAGCCTTTCATTAAATTACATTGAGCTGGAAAATCAATTACTTCCTTGTTTAATTTTATTGGGATTTTATCTATGAGATCAAAGCAGATTTGTGCAAATTGTTTCAAATTTTAAAAATGTGCCGTATGTGTTCAGCCTTATTTAGGCTGATACCCCTAAATACAACCCAGTGGAGCAAATTACCTTTAGAAATCAGCTATTTGGTACATCGAGTCTGCCCGTATGCCATTCAATCGTCATATAAATACAGCTGTTGTGGTTCTGTAGGACAAACAGCATCATGAAGAGATAAGGGACACACTGGACAGGTCAGGATGTTGTCAAGAAATTTCAAGCTGATTTAGATTATAATCTAACACTGCATATAATGCTGAATCAACTAACGCAGTCGCGTCATGCTCTGGGGATGCAATTTTTTTAAAAGCAGAAACAGGGAAGCTGGTTACACCAGGAATATTTCTAATGCAGGTTAATAAAGGTCAAACCTGCAAGGAAACATGTTATAAGTTCTTTGCCTTGTTGTAAAACCCAATTGTGGCCACTTTGTGCAACACGCCACAAGTCACCACAATGTTTGGAAGCTCCTTCTGTGTTCATATCTTTGTAAATCTAACCTGGAGTTTTTCAAACACCCTCCATCATTGTGGTGAAAGTAGCAGACCAGTCTTTATCTTGGATTATTGCTAAACTTTTCTCCAGTAGTCTGTGTGTCCAGTCTGTGTGTGCAGCAATAATTTTGTAACTAGCTTATTGATATTTCTTCTGTATTGTTACTCAACATGTTAACCAATTTCCTTCTGTCTTGTGGTTTAAACGTTTGTGCTAGCAAGTTATAGGTTCATACATTTTACTGATCAATTGGAACCACGATTCCTAACCAACATTAAAACTGGTTTTGGGAAATCAGGCTAACATTAATCTCAACATTATTAAAGCTTTATGTATTATGCTTAAAACTGATAATTGTGTCAGGAATGAGAAATTCCAATTCTGATAAGAAGAGAGGCCCGAAAGGAAAGCCAGAAAGCATGGCCTCGTACTAAATTTGGAGCCAGAACTTATACTTTTGAGCCTATCTAAATACAAATGAATTCAAACTTCATGACTCAGTTCTGGATTTTAACAAACTAGTTGAGGTGTATATTGCAAAACTATTCCAGACTGAAGAATGAATGATTCAAAGTAATTAAAGGGCCATAATTGATATACGATTATCATCCTTGATGAGTGTGTAAACGCCATATTTACACTTCACATGAGTTTCAGCCACTCAATATATTGTGCAGCAATGTCTAATCTGTATTAATCAGTGAGGATACTGTACACCCTCCTGTAGGTAAATGCAACAGTTCAACTTCTACAATGTTGAAGCATTGGTTGATTCAACATTCCCAATGTGAGGAAGACTGTCCGAGCTGACAAAGGAGCAAAAGGCCTTATCTGATATGAGGAAGTATTAATGTCCACTGCACAGCCCATTTCTGTATGAGTGAATGTACTCTGTATAGATATTCACATGCTGGCTCTTTTGAGACTGTACCATTAAAACGTTATCTCTTTCAAAGATAAATTGAATTTCACCAGACTTCATTCGGTGTGATTTAGAGCTTACTAACGACCAGTATGTCGTCTGTGGTGAATGTTTGTTACATCATGAACAGGACAATCAGACAGTGAAATACAGACCAGACATTACTGAAAGTTATTATTCCCTCTTCCCAAACAGTTAAGTGGCGTAATTAAAGGGGAGGATGGTGCAACGCGATGCTACTCATCTAACTTTGTATTTACGTGTGTGTTGCTGGAGTCAAATACTGCACTGATTTAAATTCCCTAAGCACATGATACATAAGGTATTTTGAAAATCACTTTCTTTATTTTGCATCTTATAGGGGAGAATACGACCAAATCTCAGTTTAAAGTTATTGCTGCACATTTTGAGAACTAAAGTTTTCTGGAAAAAGGGTTTTTGTTTCACATCCTGTGAGTTACTCCTACTCATAACCTCTTTTCTGGAGCCAGTAGGGGTAAAGTTGCAACAGGTTTGTTGCGGCTTTGTGCTGACGGAGCGGAACAGCGCTCTAGTTCCATGGAGCCGCTTTGCAACTCTAGGCTTGCAAAACACAAAGAGGTAAACCAGAAATCCCACAAAAAAAACAGACTTTTAGTCAATCCGTGCAGAAGCTCACAAGACCAGGCAAAAAAAAAAAAAAAAAATCTGATTTAGGGTGTTACTTTGTATGTGCCTGAAGGAGTGTAAAATAATTGCAAAATGGGCATCAGCTCTGCTTGGTTCATCACGGATCTTCACCCACGGGAACATTGACGGGTTTGTACCCAGATGTGTGGGAAGGACACAGAGCTGAACAGTCATATCCAGTGTCTGTGAATTCTTTCGGGCTCTTTGGACACAGTCCAGTCTCGTCAATAAATCTGCCACACACTTTCAGGCACTTGCCGTCAGTGAACCCGTTACTCACTTTGCATGCACTAGCTACGTGCTTCTCCAGCCTCCTAAAGGTTTAATTGCTACGATAAAGAGTAACAACACAAGGAAGTGTTAGCTTGTTTTTTTTTTGTCTTGTTTTATCCAAGGCTTATCATAGGGGAAAAAGAACCCAGCGATAAAGTCGTGCAATTTAAACAGCACCACATGTCCACAAGGCCCGCTGTCGCCGGGTCACGTCACAGTCAGCCCACTTTGCTTTCTTTGTGCAGTCAATGTGGAAGCTCTATGTGTCTTAAGGGCCTTTTTTTTTTCTCTGGATCGGACTCGATGCCAATATTCATACTTTGGTGAAGCAGAACATTCAGATAAAGACAGAAGTGAGACTGGGAGGACATTCAGTGATAAACTTTGAAGCCTCACAATGAGAACATTCAGGCGCTGCAGACAGGGATGGGCCGCACCCACTCAGCACCCAGCAGATAGCCGTGGTGACCTGACCTTCAAGCTTCTGTCATGCAGTGAAAATGTAATTACGCCGTTAACAACGCTCGCCGGTCTTATTCGACACGCACAGTTTGACCGGGCAAGAAACGTTTGCCTATATCGCCACGACAATCGCAGAGTTTAGCGATCTATAGACTGAGAGAAAGAGGAGGAGTGATAGAGAAAGCATGTGAGTGTGCGGAGATAAGTGCAGGTCACTGGAGTCTGCTTGCCCGAGGGTCAAGAAGGTCAGCTCTGATGTAGGAACGTGGAACGCCGTGAACTGTTGCTGTGTGGGAAAATTCGGATGGAGGAAAGTGGGGGGGGGGGGAATTTTCAGGTCTGTTTGGGATAATTGAAGTGCGTCCTTCAGCTGGAGTGTGAGTCAACAGAACCCTGGTCATATGGAGAGCAGAGGAGGGGAAGGAGAACGAGGAGATTTGGTCCTCGAGCAGGTCTGGTTCCCATTAGACCAGAGGCCTGGGGTCGGTTTGTTTGTACAGGCAGAAGGTCCCAGAGGAAAGCGCAGGCAGCTTGATGTTGCTCCTCCCCGAATGGGCCGTCATTGAGGGGAATATCAGCTGCAGCGCTTCACTCGTTTGGCCCTCTGTCTTAGTCTACTTTCTGCTTTTCCCCACCCTTCTGGAACAAAGTCCAACAGGGTCCTCCAAACTGTTTACGGATGTTCTCTGTTTATGTGCTCGTCATGAGAGCAGAGCAAGAGTTCCTGTAATGCCCTTTGGCCATGATGGCACTCATCCCAACCATAAAATGGGTATGTTACTCACATGTCAGCCTAACGTTCTGGATTAATCATCCTCACCTGCAAGTGACGGGCGTGCAGCGACAGGCCTGTGCCGCTCTCCCGGGTTAGGCTGCAGCGCCGAGCTCCCATCTGCCTTTTGGGGCCAAACACAGGCCGATCAATAAAATCTTTTTCACCCCGATTGTAAAATAAAGGTTGCATAACAGGGCTGTGTTGTGTCATGGAACATTTTCCCAGCCTGCGTTCTGCAGCTCTGTCCTCCTCCGTTATATGTGTTATTACTGCAACATGAGCCTGCAGGAGGTTTTGGTTATGTGCTTCATTGTTTGCCTCAACGCTGCAACTATAAGAGGAAAAACTGTGTTTTTTTTTTTGTGTTTTTTTTTTTAACCGTAGCACCAGCGTTGTGAAGTGAGGGGCAATAAAGTCTCCCAACGACAACACGGCCTCCTGGAGACACATGAACAGATAAAAGAGGCAGGAAGACCGACAGAAGGAGCTCGACTTTGACACCAATGTGGTGTGGCAGACGGGGGCTGTAAAGACCTGAGCGCACCGCGAGTGACTCAGAAGGAAACAGAGACCCTGTGGAGGTTGCGGTAAAATGGTGAGGAAGTTCTCATCTGCTAAATTTGGCTGCATTAAAGCAGTCAGAAGAAGGTGGGCGGAGCTCTTAGAGGTCGTAGAGGAAAGGGAAAAGGATGATGTTTCTCCCTTGGAGCTCCACAGGGAACAGTCTGGGAGTGGGTTTGTGATTTATGGAGGGGAGAAATGTACAGCAGAAGTTTTTTTTTTCTTTTTTCTTTTTTGGTATTCGGGGTTGATCAACGGAGTGGAGGTGCAGCGCAAAACTGATCCAAATCTAGACTGTGAGGAGCTGTACTTCATTATGGTTGTCACAATCACTGACCTCAAAAGGAGTCAAGCAAAAGAACTCACTGTTAGTCATTTCCTTTTACAAATTGGACTAAATTATGAGTCTGTCTGATAGTTTTTTTAATTAGATTGTCAAAGTAAAATCTTGACTGAGAGTAACTTTGTTTCTACAAACCAAAATCACAGAGGTAATTTAAGAAACATCTATGGGTTTTTTTTTTTTAGCTTAGTGGTATAACTAGTTGAATTCTTAACACCACAAAATGTGGTTCATCTTATTTCAATGGTGTGAAAAGAAATAGTCTTGGTTTTTCTAAATACACTCATGGGCTCCATTTGTGTTTCCAAACTTGAGTTTTCGTTTGCCGTTTATCGCGCGTGTGTAGGCTTGGATTTACATTTAAAGTTAGCAATAAACTGTGAGCCTGCTGCTTCGCTGGCATGAGAGAAAATGTCTAATCCAGTCTGTTTTAGATTACTCAGATTACTGCCAGTTACAAAGGGATTCGTGTGAACTGTTAATTAAAGCCACAGTTTTGTTTTCTTATCCGGCGGCGATTTTCGTCAGTTGTTATGGAGCGTGTCTCTGTGGCCACCGCAGCGTTGCCAAATTCAACATTTTATGAGCGGATACGTGCATGTAAGACTTTGCATGTCCCATCATTCTCTCTAGAGGGGAGTGAACGCATTCGGTCTGTCACAAAGATGCTGCCCTTATCATACGTGCCTTTAGGTCAGATAGCAGTGCAGCAAGTTGTTTTTCCACTCTTGCACACTTGGAAAACTCTAATGGTATGACTCACAAATCAGCAAGCAGAACCAGACCTGCTGGCAAGCAGCAGCATGAGCTCAGAGTCATCACTTTGTGAAAGTCTTGCTCACAGACGCATCAGATCTGCTGATGCTAGACCGCCCTTAAATGTGTTTGGGGAGAAGTCAGTTTAAGGGCGTCATGCTCACGTCTCCCTGGCTCATTATGGACTTGATCTGGGAAAAAGTGACTGCGCTTGTTAATGGGGCGGGTATTGTTTAGCATTGAAGTAAGGCCCTCTATTGTATGTGGGATGGATTGCCAGTACATGTGCAAGTCTGTGGAATCTGGATCTGTTGTTACTTATCCTCTAGCCGTTGCTTGAAACCAAATTTTAGTGCTAAAGAAGATATGTACGTGCAATTTAGTGCTTTTTCTGCGGTTTCTTACGACATTTCTCCAACTAAAGTCTTTACTCCACCTGTTGTTTTGCTTGCAAAAAGCTGTATCAGTGTCACCAGAGTCCTTTGGTCACAATGTGCCTTTTCTTCTTCACCCTTTCTATTACTCAAAGTATAGAGAAAGTTACCATTCTGTCGAAACAGACTATCTTTTCTTCATAACTACAAATGCTGTTGAAAGTTGGAACCCAGTGCAACAATTCATGATGTCAACACCACACCAGAAATTCAACCTACAAATGCTAGCTTATCTGAGAGGCTCTCGTTAGTAGCAAAGTGCTTTTATTCGAAGCAAAACGACTTGAAACCAAGCCAGGTTTGCTTCTGAATTGCTGTTTGACAAGCCCTGTATTTAGCTTACCGACAGTGACATAAACATGTTGCTTTATTACATAAAATACAACAGAACTCGGAGATGATTCATAGAAAACAAGAAGAGGAGACTTGTGCAAACAGTCACATGCATTGGATTAGTCAAAAAAAACTGTGAAGAAATCACAACCTTTTTTTTTGTTGTTGTTGAAAGCGCCAACATTGTTCTAAATTATTTATACTTCTTAGGATACGAAATGTATCACTTTTACTGATACTTATTTTTGAGCTACTGTGTTTGACTCCTGTTTGCATACAAATAGAGGATGTTCCTTTCTGCCACTTATCTCTGTCATCTTACATTTAAATTTGTAGGAAAAATGTCAGGAAATGCACTGCACACTGAATGCAGCAGAGTGTGAAGCAGAAATAAGAAACCCAAGCGGAAGGTAAGGCAAACATGGGACAAAGTATCATCTGCAGCACAGTAAACAACCTCGTCTTTGCAAGGATGTCGGCTTGAATTACAGTGAAACAAGCAGCTGAAAGAAGATATTTGCATAGAGTGCATGAAAAGGCTTTTTAAAACTTCTGACATTAAATAAGACTAAGCCGTTCAAGATTTAGGTCAGTTTGAATTGCCCAGATTTCTGCTTGCTAAATGGAGGTGTGATGAAGAAAATGAATACACTTTTACACAATTTGGGAAAGCCTAAATGAGGATGTCGTTGTTTTGAAAGCTTCACACACATCAGCTTGCAGCGTGTGCAGTAAATCCACATGCGGATTTATTTTAAGGCGTCATTTTTAACTCCCTGCTTCCTTGTGTGATAAAATAGGTCCTATATCAGGAAGATCGTGTTGGACTTCTGCAAGTCGACATCAGTCGTTGGAAAAGTTCCAGATTTGTGAAGGTGCCACGTTCATTTGTTCAAACATAATCGGAGTGTCCAGGTATCTTTCTACACCGCTCAGGAAAGAGACGGGTCCTGTGTCTCAGAGATGAATGTGTTTTTGTTCAAAATGTGTTGGCAAAACCACTGTATGAACAAAGATGTGTGTGTGTGTGTGTGTGTGTGTGTGTGTGTGTGTGTGTGTGTGTGTGTGTGTGTGTGGGGGGGGTGTGTGTGTGTGTGTGTGTGTGTGTGTGTGTGTGTGTGTGTGTGTGTTTTAACAAAAGGTAAATATCTAAATGTTTTGTTTACTTTAAGAGTTCATTAAAGCAAATAAATGTATGTTTATGGTTAATGTGCAAAAAAAAAAAAAAATTCATAAAAGCTGCTCTGTACCAGATTTGACCTAAGCTATTTTCTTTCTGAAAGCGGATCCATGCAAACCTGAGAACTTCATCTTAACAGGGAAGCACAGGAGTGGCTGCATCATGTTGCCAGGTTGAGTTGCTGCAGAAGGATCTGGTGCACGTCACAAAATCGACTGCATCATGAGCAAAAAAAAAAAAACAAAAACATTATGTGGAAATATTGAAACAATGTTTCAAGACAGAAAGCAAGACGTTAAAATGTCGGCATAAATGGACCATAATATTTATAATACCCCGAAATAGGTAACAAAGTGGTGTGTGGACTTTGTCAGTGATTTGGAGGGGTCATCACAGAGCCTTAATTTCGGCTCACAAAAGCTTGTAGGCAAACCTGAGAATTTGGTCAGATTTTCTGCAAACTATAGAGAGAAGCTTGTAGAGAGATAAGAATAACATTTTTAAAAATTACGTATATTTTTACCAGACACTATGTAAGCTTCAGAATTAAAAAAAAAATTCTAATGTATTTCTTCTCTGTTTTGCTATTTCACAGTCATTCATTTAGTAAAGAACCTTTTTGTCTCATTTGATGTCAGAACTTGGGCAAGAACGTGGTTTATAGACGGTGTATACAAATATCTAGTTTCAACTGTAGGTGGGTGGTGTCAGATCTGTGAAGTGGAATTTTGTCAGCCTGACCTCAGTGGAGTGAAGGCATGAGCAACTGGAGGTGCTCCAGCTGCAGCCAGTAATAAACAGTTGGGGAGGAGAGTGAAATAGTGAACTGAAGAATGTGTGCTGATCAAAGCATTGTTTTCTGGCTAGCATGTGGAAGTTTGACCACAAGGGAGGCAACACATTGCAGCCAATAATCGTCGAAAGTCTCTTTCTCTCTCGCTTTGGTTTTTTGCACAGCTGTCACAATGAAAGATTACTGCAAGAACACGCGGCATCTCCACCTTTTGATTTTTGATTTACGAATGCAGAGCTATTATGTTCATTAAAAAAAAAAAAAGTTGATGAGTCACTTTCTCAAAGAAGTCTGTCTGGGATGCTGGGACAAAGGCAATCCCTCCCCCAGTGGGGAAGTCTGGTCTCCCGCCCTGTGATTTTTCTGTCCAGGTCTGGCTCATGTTCGCTGTGTGCATGTTTACGTCTGTGTCAGCATTTAACGACAGCGGGGCTTCAGGCTGTGTCAGGAGAGTGTGACATCTACACCCCTGCTTGCCCTCCTGCCATATTTCCTCACGTCCTTTGTGCTTCTGTTTATTGTACATTTTACAGCTTCGGCAGCGCCGCGCTGTGATTGTTCACTTTCAACCACAGGCAGAGAGTTTACGTTGAGAAACAGCTGGATGGGAAGAGCGGCCGGACCCCGGTCCGTCTTATCTCATGACGCCCCGACACCCAGCCCCCTTCGCAACACTGACCCCAGGCAGCCACCATCCAGCTTCCCGTTGGGAAGTAGAGGATTACCTAGTCAAGGAAAGAAATGCACACATTTTGAGACGTTCCTTCAAACAAATATTTAGCAATCTGCCTCGAGCCAAAAAAAACTCAGCAAGCATCTTGCATAGCCAAGCCTTTTTGTCTCTTCTGTACAACAACCACATTCCTCAGACAAAAATCCCAATAGGTGCATGCTTGACCTGGTTACCAAAAGCTTGTCTTACACTCTATTGATCAACCTGACTTCCTGCAGTCCTCTGCTTACAGACATCAATCTAGTTTTCATTTCCTCTATTGCCTCCCACTCTCCGTGTTTGACTGGAGATCTGCAGAAATCTTATGTATGGAGACACACACACACACACACACACACACACACAAAAAAGACATGTCTGTTCTTTGTTTTGACGTGCACGAGGTCTTTGAAACATCTGTGTGCACGTATTGTGTCGTATCTGAGCGAGCATATAGGGTTCTTTGAAATCCCACCTTAACCACAGGGTCAAAGAAAAAGAAACATCTTACGTGACAACTGCACATGTGAGATAACATTGTGTTTAAGCAAAACGATACTTTATAATCTGAACTTGTTGTCCCGAACAAAGAACAAGCCGGGGAGAAAAAAAATCTAAGAAGCATTTATGTTATCATTTATGTAGAGGTCACATATACGGCTCTGCTGAGGGTTCATTTTCACCTCAGTGATGTGAGATGACAGTTGGACCACAGACCAAAACGGATTTGCATCGCTTCAGGGCTTTTGCATCATATCTGCTTCTACGTATAGATGTAAAGAAGATAAAAAATATTCTTGTTAAAAACAACTTGGATTTATGCTTGTTTTTCAAGGGGTACTTTAGTATGACTGTGCAAACACAGTGTTAATCTGCAGGAAGCCACAAACGTCACCACCTTCACCCCCACTGCAGTCGTACGGCGGGCCTCACGCTCTGCTATCCACTAAAAATGCTTTTCTTGAGTGGAGCAGGAGAGCGGGAAGCAACAGGCACCCAGCAGTAATGTTTAAAGACGGAGGTCAGACAGACATTTGCAGAAGTGGGAACAAACTCTCCAGGCTTTTCTGTGCAAATAAGTTCATTTTGTGCACAAGTTAGATCCTCCAGTAAATGGGTGCAACTGTGAAATGTCACCATACCAGAGAGGCAAGTTGTTAAAATGGCTTCCTTAAAAATGTAGATTTAACATGTGCCTTGCTGAATATATTAACTCATGCATATTGACAGTTTTTATTTTTAGATTATTTACAGAAACACAGCTCAACTGTGTCTCTATTTTCAGTGAGAACAGATAAAGTGTCCGGAACACACACGATTATTCAGATGTAAGCGCCGCACAACAAACAGATTAAGTTCTTATGCGTAAGAAGGTAGATTAAAAAGTACTAGGAAGACCGTGGAGTTTTTCGTTGGGCGGGGGGTTGAAGTCAATTTGCGGGGTGGACGGATTTCTTCTAAAGCTGTGAGAAGCACAGACATGCAGCTTAAGCTCAGCATTTAGAGCACAGAGGAAGATAAGCCGGCCCGACTCCAGGCAGCTCTCGGGAGAATCTCCCCTCGTCTCTGTCTTCACTACTTTCTTTCCGTCTAACTTATTTCAGCAAGGCAAAATTGCACCTGGATGTGGTTTTATTAAACTATCCTGTTAAGAAACAATAAAGTATCAAAAACAACATGCCATCACGTAGAAGCGTGATACGTTTCCTTCTTTGTATTTAGCAGATCTTGGTCACAAAGTCCTGACTCAACTCTAATGCACATGATCTCCGAAAAACTTGAAGTGCCAAAAATATAGATCTCCTTCTTGGTGTGACCATCTGGGCAAAGAAAGAGAATTCTGGAAGTATGTTGTGCATTTCGTTTTCAACTGGAAGAGAAAGTGCGAGTAAATGTTTCCACAACGCTTCGCTCTCCGTGCGTATTGTCTGTTTGTATCCGAAACAGTTCCTTGTGTTCCTTGTCTGTGAGGATCAGTGGACACACAGGCACACAAACATATCAGTCATTTATGGGTACAGCTAAAAACGAACATTAGGTGCGCAGTGTGACATATCGGAGCCTAAAGGATTTATTTTTATTCTATAATTAACACAATTGTATATGTGCTTCAGCTTTATGTGGTGTAGATAAAATGGTAAACAAAAGATGGAAAGTCCCAACCTCACACGACTCAGAGCATGAGAACGGTTTGAATGTGCTGCTAATGACTTCCCCAGTGTAATCCTGGGTCTTAAAGGAGGAACGCTCAGAAGCTTCTCAGACCACTTTGCCGTTTTCGAGACTGTTGCTCTTTGAACACAGACCTGCAGAGAGAGCTTCCACTGTCAAAGTACGACTGTCTGCAGCATAAAACCTGCTTAATAGCACGTTTTTGGTCGAGTTCAAACATAGGTCGGTAGACCACAATTCAGATGGAGGATCAAAATACGTAACACTGTTCTTCCTTTTGGTGAATGCGGGGAGCAGATTCAAACGAGTGGCTCTGCATACAGGAACAAAACTATGTGTTCTTTTGTGAGAGATGAGGCTTGTTAACATCCATGTCAGCGTTTACTGTAATTAAATCTGCTTACCAGAAGACCTGTAGCTGATTAATCATTACAGTTTCCTGTTTCTACTTGCAAAGACACCAAGGTACAGTTCTACATGAGAGTTAATTAGGCAACCATTTTCCCTTTTCACCTTCATAACCTCATTTAATAGCTCAACTATGTTGTCTAAACACTTAAATAAAATGCAACATCAGCATCAGCTCAGCAGGCAAGACTCATAAAAGCAGTACCATCCCACAGCGTACAGGGCCACATGTCTGCTAGCATGTGAAGTAATGCTCATCAGGGATGAAGGGGTGGCTACGGGAGGTTGCTAATAACAGCTGCCAGATGTGCAGAGTCCCCCGAGCCCCGCACACATTCTCACAGACAATGGAATGTTTGTGAGGAGCCCCAACAGGAAGTGAGGTCAGGCCTCTTGACCCCTCCCCTGAAAACCCAGAGAGAGCTGTAGCAATGGGGCAGTTTTAGCTGAGCAAGCCCCTGAACGTGTGCCATGGCTAAGCCATGGACAGTGAGCATGGCAGTTCATAAAAGCTTCCTGCAATTAGATCACAGGACCTGCTGTCTTTCTGTAGAACGGGGCTGGCTGTAAGAACGGATGGCCAAAGTAATTAAAACTGTTTGTCAATTACAGGCAAATATAACAACTTTATCTACAAACTGTTTTTATTAGTGAGATCCTCCAACCACACACCAGGTGCCAGCCGCAGGTGAGCTGTGTGACGGATTAAGTAAAAATGTGCTTTTCTTTGAAATTCACTGTGACACCACATGGCCCGACGTTACTCACAGTGGAAACCAAGATGTATAAACCAAAGGATTTTGAAGAAGTGCCATCTGCTTCCTGTCGCGTTTGTGGTCATTTCCAGAGTATGTGAAAGTCACCCACTGTCACGCAAACCTTTCATTTTACAATTTCATTTTCGCTGTTTGGAAGTATTTATAACTTGGGAATTTGGGTAATTTCCTCATTCCTGATTTGGGAAACTTCACAAATCTTAACGTGGCACAAAGTAATCCCTGATGAAAACCTGAATCTCTTGCACAGAAGTCAGGAGGGATGTTTTTGGAGGCTAAGTGATGCATGAGAACATTAAGAAGCCCCTTCCTTTCACAGATACATGACATCACTGCCACTAGGGATGACTTTCAGGATAATGACTGAAGACATTATTACCCTCCACAGAGGAGGCTGGATAGTAGCTCATTCTCTGCAGGCAGCACCTGCAGTCTCAGACACAGCCCAGGTGACTAACGTGCTCTGACTTACCTTCACCTCACCCCTTTACCACATGAACTCATAAAATGGGTTAGAAATTCAATGGAAATTAGAGTTGGAAAACATTTCATCACCGAACAACATGGAATTATATTCATATCACTGCCGTGGCATTTCTGCCTAAAGAAGCCGTGCCAATGAGGTGTAATGTGTAATCCTCACGGGCGTTACAACAAGCACCAGCTCGAGCCAAATTACCACCATCTCCATAGACGTAACAGCAACATAACCTTGATTAGAACATTTTAGCTTTTTAGGGTTGTGTCAAAAAAAACAACAAATAATAATAACTTGATCACCAATCTTCCACTTTTAATCCAATATTGCTCCTTTTTATACATACAAAGCTATAGCTGTTGTAAAAAAAATAGTGAAATTAAACTATTTGCAATTAGTTTCTAAGTGTTTATGTGTGAGAAGAGAAAAAAAAAGACATTTGTGAACATGCTGCTGTAGTGACAGGATAGTTTACAGTGGGGATGCCAAACACATTTACATTTTGGGCCATATCAAGATCATAAATGTCCTCAAATGGCTGATTGTGGCAGAATGCGTTGATAAAACCCATGAACAAATTTCTAAAATATGAATGAATAGCTATTTCTGCCCTCAGTACGTCTTAAAGTTAAATCACATTGAACCACAATGATGTAATTTGGCAGCATACAGGTAAAAAACTGGGTAACACTTTATTTGAAGGGGGTTGAATAAGACTGACATGACAATCAGTCTTATAAGCCTTCATGAATATTTATGACTGTTGTCATAAAGCGTCATTCGGTAAATTATGACACTTTTAATACAAAGTTGACATTATTCAAAATGTCTTTGTTATGACAACTTGACATTAACCAGGAAATCATTACTGTTTAAACTTTACCTTTAATAACATAAATTTACCTAATTTTTAAAGTGCAATCATTAATACTTTTATAACAATTTTATATCAGTAATGATTTCTTTGTTAATGTCAAGTTGTCATAACAAAGACATTTTGAATAATGTCAACTTTGTATTAAAAGTGTCATAATTTACCGAATG